>NC_064819.1:16679166-16982196 GCF_024166365.1 Elephas maximus indicus
GGACAGAGTAGACCTGCCCCATAGAGTTGGTGGATTTGAACTGCCGACCTTTTGTTAGCAGCCATAGCTCTTAATGACTGCGCCACCAGAGTTCCCACTCCAGGCTCTAGTGGGGAAATATTCCTGACAAAGCCACCAACTATCTTCACGCTGCCAAAATCCAAGGATACATTTCAGTCCTCATCTTACTTGATCCTCTTAGCAATGTGAACAGCTGACCTTGCCCTCCTCAGATATTTCTCTGTTCTGTCAGAGGTATATATTATGAGTCGGAACCGACTGTATGGCACTGGGCTGGGTGTATTGCCTTAGGTAACTGTGAGCTGTTTTCCTTCTAGTCTCCGGTCACTTCCATCTCTTACAGCCCCAGCTCTGGTTTGCACCAGACGACTCCTGAGGAATTTGTTAAAAAGTGTAGATTCCTGAATCTCGCAGTAAGAGCAAGATGTGAATAACCACCACAGGGTGCACAGAAGCCTTGGTGGGACCCAGGGACCTAATTTCTAACCAGCTCCCCCACAGGACGCTGGTAATCCTTTAGAAAATGGCATTCTTCCGGGTTCAGCCCTGGGTCTTCCGCCATCATTCATTCAATCGATACACTCTTTATGTGATTTGTCACTCACAAAGCTTCACAATTGCAATCCACATGCTGCTGAATTCCACTTATCTACCTCCAGCCCAAATCTCTCTCCCAAGCTCCAGATCTATAAAGCCAACCGACTAGCAAACATTTGTATTTGCTTACATATCCAAAGCTCAACTTATCTTTCCCTACAACCCAAAATCTCTCTCTCCGTGTTCCCTAGTATTGTAAAGAATGAAACCTAGGTACCATCTGTATTTCCTTCCCTTCCCTTCACACATTCTACTAATCACCTGTTCTGTCAATCCTACCTCCTAAATATTCCCCAAACCCATCCACTTTTCTCTAGCCCCTCTGCCAATACCCTAGATTCAGGTTAGCATCATCATTTCTCACCTGGAATTACTGTAAGAGCCTCCTAACAGGTCTCCAGGTCCATTCCCACATCACTCTAATCAACTGTCCACCCTGCTAGGATGATCTTACCAAAGTCCAAATCCAATAATGTCACTCCCCTGCTTTTAAGCAGGTTTCTCACTGCTGCAAAGGCTATTCACTGATCCTTGGATAAATTCCAAACTCCTCGATGTGGGTTATAAAACTCTCCACAATTTCATTCCTGCCTATATCCCTTTAGCCTCATTTCTTGATTCAACTTTTCTCTTCTACTTACCTAAACGCTCTGGTGCAACCATACTGAACTACCAACACCTTCCAAAGGGCCATGCTCTCAATCTGCTTCCAGGCCTTTACATAGGTCCTTTATTTTTTCCCTTTTCCTTAACCCCCTTACCTCATCATCTAGCTAACCCATTCTCCTTTGGGCTTCAGCTTAGATACCACTTCCTAACATACATCGCCACTCCCTCCGGTACTCCCCGCACCAACACACACACAGGAGAGAGAAAAGTATGTCTCCTAAGAGCTTCCACAGTACCCTATAGTTTTCCTACTGTTGTACATGCCCCAGCATATTGTAAGTGCATGTTTACTTGTCTGTCTCTTTCCATCTCCCACCCAGACTGTAAATTTTATGGGAAAAGGACCTTCTACCTTCTTCACCCAGTGCCTGAAATAAAACAGGGAGTCAATAAAGTATCTATTTAATAATAAATGAGTTATTCCACACATAAGGAGATGAATGTACAACTATTGTAACTTGTTATTTCATTTGAAGGCATTAAAACATTAGATAAAATATTTCACCTCTATCACTCTTGCTCCTCACAAGGCGATGCTTTTCACCTAAGAAAACAAACCTCAAAGATAGAAGGGGTGACAAGACTGGCTAGCAGTTAAGTGGAATACAAATGCATGCCTGGTCTCCCTTGTGACACCCCAGATGTGAAGGCAGAAAATGTACTGTCAGGGATTGAATTGTGTCCCTCCCCCAACAAGTATGTGTCAAATTGATTAGGCCATGATTGCCAGTACTGTGTGGTTGTCCTCCATTTTGTGATTGTAATTTTATGTTGAGAGGATTAGGGTGGGATTGTAACACCACCCTTACTCAGGTCACACCCCTGATCCAAGGTAAAGAGAGATTCCCTGGGGTGTGGCCTGCACCACCTTTTATCTGTCAAGAGATAAAAGGAAAGGGAAGCAAGCAGAGAGTTGGGGACCTCATACCACCAAAAAGGCAGTGCCGGAAGCAGAGCACATCCTTTGGAACTGAGGTCCCTGCACCTGAGAAGCTCCTCGACCAGGGGAAGATTGAGGACAAAGACCTTCCTCCAGAGCCAGAGAAAGAAAGCCTTCCCCTGGAGCCAACGCCCTGAATTTGGACTTGTAACCTACAAGACTGTGAAAGCTGGACAATGCATAAGGAAGCCTGAAGAAGAACTGACACCTTTGAATTGTGATGTTGGCGAAGAATATTGAATATACCATGGACTGCCAAAAGAACGAACAAATCTGTCTTAGAAGAAGTACAGCCAGAATGCTCCTTAGAGGCAAGGATGGCGAAACTGAGTCTTACATACTTTGGACATGTTGTCAGGAGGGATCAGTCCCTGGAGAAGGACATCATGCTTGGCAGAGTACAGGGTCAGCGGAAAAGAGGAAGATCCTCAACGAGGTGGATTGACACAGTGGCTGCAACAATGGGCTCAAGCATAACGATTGTAAGGATGGCTCAGGTCTGGGCAGTGTTTCGTTCTGTTGTGCATAGGGTCTCTATGAGTCGGAACCGACTCGACGGCACCTAACAACAGACTGTGAGAAAATAAATTTCTCTTTGTTAAAGCCATCCACTTGTGGTATTTCTGTTATAGTAGCACTAGATGACTAACACATGTACTATCTAATTTTGCTTGCATTTGTAGGATAAAGTTCTGAAGGGATATAAACCTAAAAATGAATTAAGTGTCAATCTTTGAGAAGGGAGAGTAGGAATGGACAGATGGGTACGGGGTGAGACTTTTCACTGTCTACTTTTCTGTTTCTATCTATCTACATACACATTTGCTTAGCCATGAGAATGTACTACCTAGTGAAAAAAATTTTTACATCTTTAAATAAAACTGAATTCACAAAAGAACGTATTATCTTAGATAAGTGTGAACTGCTTTCTTTATGTAGGGCCAATTAGGTTTTAACTGGTATAATTTTTCCCTCAGCAATTAAGACACAAATTTGAATGTTAAGAGACAAATAGTTCATTAAACCCTGTCCTTGATGAGATCTTGTGCTGGGACCCCCCAAGAGCCAGAAATTCTACAAGCTTCAGCCTTCTGTAGCTTCTGCAGACTTGATCAGATTCCCTAAGGACCTAGCTCCCCAACTCTAGAGCTGGCATGACTATAAAATTATTAGTTGTCACGTTTGGTTATGAAAAAATTTCTAAGAATATAAACAGTAAGACTTGGAACACTTAAATTAAATGAAGCAGAGGTTTCTTGAATTGAGATGAAAGGTCCCAACAATTTTGGTCAGAGAATGAATAAGGCATATATGGTTTCTCTATCTGACTAACAGAGTGGCACAATTTCTTTAAAGGGCCAGGGGACAGCCTCCCAGCTGATCACTTCATCAGGAAGCAACTTATAGAGACCCTATAGGACAGAGTAAAACTGCCCCATAGGCTGTAAACTTGAAGGAAGCAGACTACCACATCTTTCTCCCATGCAGCTTCTGGTGGGTTTGAATAGCCAACCTTTCAGCTAGCAACTGAGAGTTTTAACCACTGTGCTCCTAGGTGTTCTTAAAGAGAGATAAAAGACTAAAAATCATATATAATAAAGCCAGAATGCTGTTAGTTTCACTTGAAAGGAGGGAGTCAAAGGCAGTCCTGAGTAGGGAAATGGTGATATAAAACTCCCTTTCTTTAATACTACATATCTAAAATCCTTATCTGTGGGGCAAAATCAACATGGCCTCAACCAACCTTAATTTCGATCTCCTCAAAACAGTCCTGTTACCATTACAGGTTCTTATGCTGCCCTTTAATCTCCATAGTCTACATTCATTTACTTGGCAGTCATCTCCCCCTCTAAACCTGGACAGGTGTCTCGCCTAATCAAATCTCACCAATTACTTAAGGCCCATCTTGAAAATAACCACCATCAAGCCTTTTTTTGAATGCATTTCTCCCATCTCAAAGACCCGTGACATAAATAGTTTGGGATCTAACTGTCCTCTATGTCACATGGCTTTCATATTTTCATACGGCCCTGGTTTTCTCTACCCAACTACAGATCCAAGTCATACAGAATCTCTTATATGTCTTCCTAACTTATATATGACCATTACGTCAACGAATTCTAGTAGTCTGAGTGACTTAGAAATAATATATCAGCTCACTCCTCAACCTCCTTTTCTTCCCTCCAGTTCTTAGGTGCCTTGAGCTCTTTGAAGAAAATTTACCGTATAAACCTCCCCTCCCTATCAGTAAGTACTTCCTGTCCCAAACTCAGCATGGGAAAGTAACATAACTTGATAGTTGGGAAACTCAAGGGATAACCTGAGCAAATCATAATCTCAATTACCTGACTGTGTAGCCTGGCTTTCTTTTAAAAGAAGAAAACCATAATTTTATACAGGATTTAACTAAAGTTAGATTTTTTTTAAGCAAAAAAAACAGGCAACTGAAGCCACAGTAGATAAAACTTCTGTGCACAGTAGTCCAGGACATGAGTGGTTATTCTTTCTTATCTCTGTTGGAGACAGCAGATTTTTTTTTTTTTAATCAGTTCTTCACATTTTACTTTATTTGACTCAGATTTTTTTAAAAGAAATAAAACATTAAACTTAAAGCCTCTCCTTTTTTTATTTAATCAGAATTTCATTTACCAGTTTTCGTTGTTTCCCTGGGGCCTCCAGACTCTATTCCTACTATAACTGAGAAAGCAGAGCTATGGGAATAGGGACATCTGAAGTTAGCAATAGTAGATTTAAAAATAACTATGTATTGCCCAGCTACTACGGTGACTGCCCTGACAGGGAACATAACAAAGAACCCCTGAGGGAGCAGGAGAGCAGTGGGTTGCGGATCTCAAATTCTCATAAAAAGACCAGACTTAATGGTCTGACTGACTAGAACGACCCTGGAGGTCATGGTCCCCAGACCTTCTGTTAGCCCAAGACAGGAAGCATTCCCAAAGCCAACTCTTCAGACAGGGATTGGACTGGACTATGGGATAGAAAATAATACTGGTAAGGAGTGAGCTTCTTGGTTCAAGTAGACATATGAGACTATGTGGGCAGCTCCTATATGGAGGGGAGATGAGAGGGCAGAGGGGGTCAGAAGCTAGCCGAATGGACATGAAAATAGAGACTGGAAAGAAGGAATGTGCTGTCTCATTAGGGGGAGAGCAACTAGGAGTATACAGAAGGTATATATAAATTTTTGTATAAGAGACTGACTTGATTTGTAAACTTTCACTTGAAGCACAATAAAAAAATTTTTTAAAAACTATGTAAATACTTGTATAATCTGTTCAGTTTATCATCTAGATTTTGTCTTACTGGGTTTAACTTATTTGCAACAATATGAGTTCAATGAATGGAGGTAAACCTTAGGTACATCTCTTTTAAGAAAAATATATAATTAATGTGATGCAAAAAGTACTCAGAGCAATAAAAATTATTTTTAAAAAAAGTGCTCAGAGAGTACCTAAGGCTATCTAAACTGGAGCCATGGTGGTCCGGTGGTTGAAGTGCTCAGCTGCTAACTGAAAGGTCAGCGGTTCAAACCCACCAGTTGCTCTGCGGGAGAAAGATGTGGCAGTCTGCTTCCATAAAGATTACAGCCTTGAAAACTCTGTGGGGCAATTCTATTCAGTCCTATAGGGTCACTATGAGTCAGAATTGACTTGATGGCAAGGGGTTTGGTGTTTTGGTTTTTGGAGGCCATGTAGAAGACTCCAAGTTCTCCTGCTTACAGTCCTTAACAATCTAGTTTGGGAAAAGATAAACATGCATGAAACAAGTATTAAAAGAATAATTTTGATACATCCTTCTGGATACCACCTTTCTGGTTTACTATTTTAGTAATGTAAAACCATTTAAATTATGGTCTGTATAATAATTGATCCACTGGGCCAGCTAGGCAGAGATTCTGTAGATTAAGAATCTGTTATAACAATGACTGACGTAGACAATGCTCTTATCTAGAATTCAAGACAAACAAGTTCCATCCCTAATTATATACTTTAACAAGAACTCAGTGGCAAAAAACTGTCTTAGTTATATTATTGGTCATATCATGTTTAAAATTTTATATATAATATGAATATTAAATAAAATTTAGCAATTCAGAAAATCTGGTTACGTCAGAAAATCTGGTTACGTCAGAAAAGGGGAGAAAAACAATCCACTGCCAAAATATTAAGAAGGGTTCTGACACTCTCACCTACATGCTCCCCTAATGAATGTGCACCCACCAATTTCATAAACTTAGCTTTTGAGGTTTTCCACAACTTTTTTCTCGAGGGTGACATAATTTTAGATCTTAATCTAGAGTTGTTGTTGTTGTGTGCCATCAAGTCAACTCTGACACATAGTGACCCAATGTGCCAGAGCAGAACTGCCCCCATAGGGTTTTCTAGGCTCTACTTTTTATGGGAACAGATTGCCAGGACTCTTCTCCTGCGGAACAGTTGGTAGGCTTGAACCACTGACGTTTTGGTTGGTAGCCAAGTGCTTAATCATTGGACCACCAGGCTTCTTTAGTCTAGAGAACACGTCTTATACACCATGGATGTCACTGTAACACAAAATCCTCAGTGGTTACCGTCATAATTCCCTAATTACCAAGACTGTTAAATATTTGTTTGTATTTTATATTCACCATTTATATTAAAAATCAGAGGCATTATTACTAATGCACTATGGTTTACAAAGTCAGGCATCATAGGTCACCACATCATGCAAGCTTGGTCTTTGCTACGTAGAAATTAATGCTAAAGGACTAACTAGAGAAATTGTAACAGATTTTGTACTTTATTCCCCCAAAATGGAAAAGCCATATCTGCCTAAGTACATTTCTAACTGAAAAACTCTCTCAGCTGAATCCTTTTAGTGCTAGGTAAAGGTGCCTATAATGAATAGTGTGAAAGAGGAAACCCAAAATCTTAAGAAAAGCCTTGGTTCCATCCTCAGGGAAAGCCGTTCCTAAATATACCACCTTTCTTTAATATAGGAACACCACACTGACAAGAATGAAGTCAAGTATTTTTCACATATCTCCACGAAAACACTACACGAATTTATTATGTCATATGCATTTATCTACCAGGTTTTCTTGGTATATAAGGTAGACAGTTAATTATTAAAAATATAAATAACATATAATTGTCTTGAGTTTTACACATATTTGACAAGCAAGGTCATGAAAGAAAAACTATTTTATATGAAATTAAAATTACTTTCTCATTTTTCCGATACCTCAGCAACATTTAATAACTCCTTCTACAAAAAAGCAGCGTTTAATTTTCTAAAACTTCCATCAGTTACTTACAACCTTAAACCCAATCAAGTTACCCAAATTTCAAAATCAGTTTTAGACTTTAAAAGGATTTTACTGAATGTGAATCACTATTTAAAATATTTAGGAAATAAAGTGCATACATTCAGAAATGAAAAATTAAATAGACTGATAGGCATCATTCAAAACAACATTGTAACTGTTATTAAAACAAAACCTTACTTGTCTGGGTTTTTCACTCTGAATGTTGCATTAAGCGCTTTTAACCTGGAGTCTGCCTGGAAAAAATAATTTGTTAACTTAATACAATTACATTGCAGGGTATAAAATTCAAACAGTTTTACTTTCCCTTTAGAATTACGATGCTCAAGTACAATTTTCTTCATACTATTTTGTGTCACACACACTAAACATACCTAAAAAAATAGCAGTTTAGTAAGTTTATTTTTGAAAACACGTTATACATTAAACTGAATGCGTGATATTCAATGATACCAAAGTAAAACCACTGTCAACACCAATCCACGATGAGGCACAAAGCTCAGCGTTATCATAACTCAGAATTGGTTATGTGAAAAAAAGTAGTTTACCTTTTCTCTAAGCCACAGAAAAGCAATGATTTGTATATATAAATGAAATAAAATGACTATTTTGTAGCCTATGTCTTACTGAAGGTAATTCTCAAATGGAACCCCAACCAAATGGAAAATAGTTTTCGTCATTTTCATGTACAGTATTTTAGAGAAAAAATATATATGTACAGGAATGCCTATACTAAACTAATAACAACAACATTGTGCATTAAAGGAAAACAAGCGTCTTCTTGTTAGTCGCCATTGAGTCGTTTCTGACTCATGGTGACCCCAAGCTGCTTTGGACCTGGCAGAAGGTGCTACAAAAAAATAAACCTTATTAATTAGCTTTACTTATCTCTAGATAATTGCTCTCAAAGAAGGGACAGAGACCACCAAAATAAATGATTATTTCACTGAATTAAATTTGTATTTAACAAGTTCTCATAAAAAACAAATAACTTTTCTGACCAAGGCACAGGAATTAGAGGGCTCTTAAAAATTTATTTATTTTTTTTTTTTAAAAGTTAGCTCAATCAGGAACCAATTTCAAATTGTGGTTTGGTTTCAAAAATCCCAATCAGATAATTTTTACATTATTCCAACTTCCAACCCACAATTACAAATACTCCCAACAAACAAAAGAAAGAAAAAGAAAAAAAAAAATCACTAGGACTCTCCAGATTACTGGGTAAATAAAAACAAAGGCAACAAGTATGCTACTCCACGAACTCAGCCTCCTGAAACTCCAGCCCAAAAGGGATTTGAAGCATGATCGCTGCTTAATTTATCAGGGATTCCAGGGGCTTCTCTTATTTCGAAAACCAGTATTTCACCAATTCTTGGTCTTTCTACATCTCAAAGGCTAAACGAGCTAATACACGTTAAAGTCCTTATGAATAAAAGCATCCATGAATTTAAGGCATATGCTATTCCCTTGTGTTCTTTAAGTAAATTAAAATCACTGAACACCAAGGATCTCATAAATGTTAACGATGTTATAGCCACCTGCAAGTTACATGAAACTCACAACTAAAGAACAAAAAACTTCATTTGTATCTTTTCTTAAACCTCATGCTTTTTAATACCACCAATTTACTTTTTATGTCACCAATTTAGAAGTCACATAAAGTATAAAATGTCATCATCCAAGTTTTTGTTTACCAAACATTCTGTCGTGTCAGGGCCATCATCATGCCCAACTGAATTTGCCCATCATTTCACAAGATCCCATAAAAAGGGAAGTCGTCTAAAAGGTCACCAAACCAGAAACTTCTTCCCAAAGCTGGAAAAACTATCTGGATCAGTCCAAATCTGACGGATCATCACCTAACTTACCAGACTCCCTATTAAAAATCCAAAGAGGTCTCTAACCCCTCACTGTTTCATACTACCCTATTTTATTTCCTTTAAAACAGCAATATCTGAAGTCATCTTCCATTCGTGTACTTGTTTCTCTGCTGTTTCCTTCCACTAGAATATAAGTGCCATAAAAAAGCACAGTGTGAATGTGTCCTCTTGGAGTTACACAAGGGCTGATCGGGCAATTCTCTTTATCTGCTTTGCTCATTGCTATATCCCCAGTGCCTCACAAGGCCTGGCACAAGGTAAACATGCAACAAGTACTGGCTGAATGAATGAATAACTCCAACCAGTCTATAACCCCAACTATTCTATAACCCCATCCTGCTACCTCTCCCAATGTTCCCCTTTATTCCTCACCTCCTCCTCCCTTTGCAATTATTCTCCTTGCCCTGCACTTCTGGTCCTTCATTATTTCATTTTCTGATTCTTATCTTCCTCCAAACCTATTTGTTTCCCTTCCCTAGAAAGCCACTACCTAGAGGTGGCATCTCTCTAACATTCCTCTTCCTTGGCCCCCTGCATTCACTCTACTGCAGGTTCCTTACTATTCAGGCCTCAGCTCACATGTTATCTCCACAGAGTCAGGTGACTATGGGGCCAGTCTGCCCAGAACAGTCCTGGTTTACACCTATTGTCCTACTTTAATTATTAATAGTGCCCCCTTTTACTCTCAAGAGTATTCCCTTTTGGACAATCAATTTTATGGTCACTCTTTAGCAAAGTAACCCCTGAAAAATAACCCCTGCCATCACACTCTTTAACAGTGGCCTGCCTTATCTCTTTTACACCACTTACCCATATCTTAAAGTATCTTATTTTTTATTTAAATGTTAATTTATTGTCTCCAACCATTAAAATATCAGCTCCATAAGAAAAGACATTGCTTCCAGCTCATTCACCCCTGTATTGACAACACCTAGAAGAATAACCTCACACCCTGTAGGTACCCAACATTTAGAATTTGCAACTCTCGGAGTTCCTGTGCAATACATAGGTTAGCAGAGATCCTACGGGCCCAGGCCCTGGCTCTGGCAGTCCCCCCCTCAGTAAAAGACAGGGGTCCAGATTCTTTTGAGTCAGCCTAAATTCTTTTAAGATTTGGGCATGTGAAATGATGCTTACTTTCTGACTGAGCTAACTATTAAAACAATACTACTCTATATTAAAGCAACTAGCTTATATGTTCATTCCAAACCAAATAAAAACCAGTTGCCATCAAGATGATTTGACTCATGGTGAACCCACGTGTGTCAGAGTAAAACTGCGCTCCACAGGGTTTTCAATGGTTAATTTTTCGGAAGTAGATCACTAGCCGTTTCTTCTGAGGCACCGCCGACCTTTCAGTTAGCAGCCAAGCGTGTTAACCTTCTGCACAGCCCAGGGACTCCATATAGTTACCGTGCTGAGTACAATAATTACTGCATTTTTACGTAATAGCAAGCACCTTCTGTTTGTTTGCTGGCCTCGCCCTCCTGCAAGCACCCTCACAAGCACTGCCAAGCCAATCCTCTTCCACAATTGCTGTAAAAACATTAGCATAACGCGCTTGTGAAAATACCTCAGGGGTGAAGATGCAGCTGGTAAACAAACACAGAAGGCACGTGTTATTTGTGTAAAAATATGGTACTCTAAAAAGACTCAAGAAAGAATATTAACCTAGTGAGCCAAAGCTATAGATTAAATTAAATGTGTTTGGGGGAAAAAAAAGGAAAATTAAAGTAAGCTGACAACATTTCAAATTTTGAGGATGGCAGATCCAACAGCCAAAGTCAAATATTCTTATAAAATATAAATACTTGGTCTGATTCAGAGAGATCTCATTTTCACAGAAATATAGCTTAAAATAACATTTCACCAAGCCTTTCCACATATATTAATTACGTAAGCAAAAAGGGAGGTAACATGGAATGGTAACTAAGAAGGGCCTTGAGTTAGATATACACATGAATTCAGCTTCTTTCACTCTCAGCTATGTGACCTTGGGTAAGTCACTTTCTAGAGCTCTTCATCTACAAAGTAGAAGTAACACTGACTAACCACAAAGGTACTGAGGCTATACTAAGCATGAAATTAGATAATATACATAAAAAATACTGCACGATTATAGTATAGGGCTTAGCACATGGTAAGCAGCGAGTACTGATGATGATGGTCCTCAGAAAAGAAACTTACCTAACTTATCAGGTTCCCCACTAAAAGCTTATTCTTTCACTAAAAGAAAAACTTATACCATTTCTGACAATCTTCCTAAAATTCTCTTCCTAAAAATATTCTTCACTATTACCTTAGAGCAATAAATAGTTGCCAAACTTTAGGCTGAGTGCAATCACTACGTCTGGGATGGATCCTGTTGTTGTCAGGTGCCGTCGAGTCAGCCCTGACTCCTAGCAACCTTATGGCATCAGAATTCATAAAATTCTGACAACTGAGATGCACACAGTCCGCTGACCACACTTTAAGAAACACTGACTTGAAGAGTATACAGCAGGCATAGTCAACCTTTTTCTTGAGGTAACCACAGAAACAACTAAGAGTGAACCCACCTGTCATGCAGTAAAGCCCTAGGGGCTGCACAGGTATGTGGGGGCCTCAGCCCCATGCCAAATGCCCCACACTGCAGTGTCCTGACTCTCAGGTCATTGCTGTCTCCTTCTTCGCTACCAGGCTCAGGTGTCAATTTTCATTACTCTCACAGTATGCTGCCTCCAGTGGTACTCACTTTCAGACCTTTGTAATTTCCTGCTTCTACTACGCTGTGACCTAGAAACTAGATAGTCACGTTTGTTTGAATAACGACTATAATGAAAATTATGTGGACCCTATCTGCAGGAACAAAGTACTTCTACAACCATAGTAGTAAGCCTTGTTAAGGTCCATTTGAACATCTCAGAAGTCAGTTTTGTTTACATCTCAGCTTTCAACTGTGATCGGGTTAGTTGTGACTGCCAAATACATGGCCTTCAAATAAGTTAATTATGACCATATATATATATAGATATACATATATGGTCATATAATACGTATAAGGACAACTCATACACATATGTGCGTGTGTGTGTGTGTGTATGTGTATAGGTATATGTGTGAGGTTGTCCCCAAAAGCCCCATTTCCTTGATGGAAGCAAGGACTCAAAACAAGTAGCAGCCACAGCAAAATAAGGAATATAGTAAGACATGTGGGTTTCCCCATACATTTTATTTCTGGTCTACTTTGTTAAAAGTCTGTCTTTTTAAATTATTAATACTGAATGTTAAGTATATACTTAAATATTAGTACCTACACCCAAGTATCAAATGCTTAAATATTAAACACCTACATACAAGAATCAAAGCACTCTGCCATCAGTATATTCTATTATGTAGGGAGAAACCTGAGGTTTTCTCAAGGTCACAAAACTTAGAATCAAAATTGGATTCAAGGACAAACAATCCATAACTAGTACCTAAACTAAGGACTAAATCAATGACAAAAATTTATTTAAATATAAATATAAAGAGAAATCACAAATGAACTGCACTTTAGTTTTATAGTCCTTATTAGCTTCTAACATATCTCAGACTGTTTCTCAGAAAACGCTATCAAAAACAATATAAATCATTTCTTAGTTTTATTTTAAAACTCATTTCTAAACTAAAATTCCAGCATTCCCTTTGAGCACCACAAAGTGATGGAATACAATCAAGAAAATTGTGTTTTTTTTTTAACGTATGTCTGCCAACAAAATATTTATAAATTAGAATGACCTTGAGAGAATTAGATATTTGATTAAATTTTCTGTCCAGAAAAAAAAAATTCTCTTTCTAGTTTATTCTGTGCTAAATTTCAAATACCTATATGCCAAGTATAAATCTCTAGGAGATGTTTTTTAAATTATGAGAAATACATTTCAGTTCTTGTTGGCTGGATCTACTGAACTTCTGGTACCATATATTTTTGTGAATAGTTTATCAATTTCTATTATATATTATATCAATTTATATTTTTCTACCTACCTATTCAGTTTAAACAAAATATGGAAATCTTTTATTCCTGGAATTCTTGGAAGACAATCAGAATGAGATTAACCCTATCTCAGGAAGTTAAGACATTCCTGTGATATCAACTACTAAAGAGATGAAAACATCCAAAAATTTGAAACCCAGGACAAAGAGAAAAATCTTCCAAAAATTTGCAGTAACTTGTGTTATATCACTTTCAGGGAAGAAATGGAGGGCAGGGTGGCGTTAAGGTGGCTGTCCTACCACCACTACACTCCTCAGTTTAAGATAATAATCCAGTGCATCTTCTCTAGACTATGTGTTAGCTATCCTCCTTCCCCAATCTCATTCCCAAACATTAATTTTAATGACTAAAATTTAAAAGCTATACAAACCTAAATAAGACTATCACTGTTGTTACCGTGTGCTGTCGGGTCAACTCTGACATACAGCAGATCCCATGTGACAGAGTAAAATTGCCCCATAGGGTTTCCTAGGCTATAATCCGTACAGGAGCAGATCACCAGGTCTTTTCACCCACAGAGCAGCTGGGTGGATTCAAACTGCCAACCTTTCAGTTAGCAGACAAGCACTTAAACCGCTGTGCCACCAGGGCTCCTTGACTGTATCATTAAAAGATGCTAATTCAAAATGACTTTTGTGCCATTTAAAACTGGTCACCATGTCCCAGTAGACAGAATATGCATGACTGCTGAGCCATCTTTTAGTATACTAAGGCTGGAAAATCCAAGCTGAATTCCTGAGAAGTATCTTTCATCTCTGATAAAGAGTGAACAATTGTTGGGGACAGCGATACAAGTGGGAAGGGAAAAAGAAGATGCAAAGTACACTGTCGGAAAGATCTACAGCTTGTATCTAAATTATTGCTTCAAAATGTTCTTTCCCCATAGAATTAAGCTCATACATTCGCCCATCATAGTTTCACTAGTAACTAAAACTACACAAATCAAAAGAGAATCGCAGTGTTTCTTCAAAAACTTTACCAATGATATTAGCTGCAAGGACTATTTCCAACATTCACCAAACACCCACTAAGCGCGTGGCACTGTGCTGGGAACCATAAAGAAACATGACAAATTATTTCATACAAACAATCTTACCTTTAGCTGAAACCCAGTTTCATTCACAGTCTCCTTCCAGTTACCTTCCTAAAAATTAATTTTAGAAATCATTATTGCAAAACAAAACAACTCTTAAGGAATATTACAAGTTGAGTAAATACCCGTAATGCTGTTCTTATTTCAGGTGAGATGGGAGAAAGATTAAAAAGAATTCATTCTCTCCATGAACAACTGCCTCCTTTGCCATGAGACCAGAAGAACTGGATGGTGCCCGGCTACCATTACTGACATTTTGATCAAAGATTCCATAAAAGAATCCTGATCAAAAGGGGGAAAATTCAGAATGGAATTTCAAATTCTCACGGACTTAGACTTTCTGGAGCCATGGAGGAGGGGTGCACCCCTGAAACTACTGCCCTGAGATAATCTTTAAATCTTAAACCAAAAATATCCCCTGAAGTCATCTTAAAACTGAACAACACTTTAGCTCAATTAGTAAAAAAAAGGTCTGCCTTGAGAATTACATTTTTTAAAGAACTATCTATAAACCAAACACACTGCCGTCGAGTCGATTCCAACTCATAGTGACCCCACAGGGCAGAGTAGAGCTGCCCAATAGAGTTTCCAAGGAGCGCCTGGCAGATTCGAACTGCTGACCGCTTGGTTAGCAGCCGTAGCACTTAACCACTATGCCACCAGGGTTTCTGAACTATCTATATGGGATCAAATTTACAACAAAAACTCGAAAGATTAGATAGGAACCTTAGGGGGCAGTGGGTTTATGTTAATGAGGAACAACTCAGAAAAGGAAGGTGAGAATAGCTGCACAACTCAAAGAACGTAATCAATCCTACTAAATTGTACATGTCTAAACTGTTGAACTGATGTATGCTTTCCTGTGTATACTCTCAACAACAAATAAATAAAATTTAGGAAAAACAAAAAAAAAAGAATTCATTTCAATTTAAAATTAAACATACAACCCAGATTCCAAAAGATGACCAAAACGTGGACCCAAGCTTTTACAGATCTGGGCTTCAAAGAACTGAAGCCTAACTTTGATATCATTCAAGTGATACCAGAAAGTAACTTCCTTAGTATCTTTAAGTCTAAAAATGTCATCCAAAAGAACTGATGTAGGTCACTAATTTTGAAAATTAAAACAAAAGTAATGAAATACATGTAAGTAAACAATGATACTCAAAAAAGGTCCTTAAAAATAATAAGCATTCTGTAACTTAGAAGAAAAAAAAAAATTCCAAGTCAAACGGATTTTTTAAAAAGCCCAAATAAAAGGAAAATACCTGTGTTAAAAACAAATAGAAGATTTTGTCTCTACAAAGAATGGGATGTGAAGCAACTCTCAAGAGGAAGTTTTCTAAACCAATCCGTCGTCTTTCCACAAAATCCGGATCCATGTTGTCAGCAGAAAGTTTGTGCCAAACGAATTCTGCCTAGTTAAACAAAAAAGTCATTAAGAACACTCTCAGTGCTAAGGACTTCTCAATTACTGCTGTTTCCCGTCTTACCCTTTTCTCTGGTAGCGGTGGCACAACGACATGTGGATAGTAAACTAAAAGGTAGTTTCTCAACACCTCGAATTCACTGTACCGCCTCCACAGCGAGTCTGTCAGGACACTCTGACCATCAGTGTGTTCAACGGACCTGAAAAGGAACAGAAGAACATTTATTTTATCAAAAAAAAAAAAAACCACAAATACATACACATACACACAGCCTCCTTTAAAAATCACAACTCCACTGACTGAACACTTACGAACTAGGCCCTGAGTGAAGCATTTGTTATGACTTATCTTATTTCATCCCTGTAACGACCCTGTGCAGCAGAGATATCCCCATTTTACAGATGAGGAAGCAGCAGCACAGTGTCTGCTCTGCCTGCAGTCACAGGGATCTATGGGTAGATAACTCGGATCCATCTGACGCCAAAACCCTCACTCCTAACCACCTGCCTTCTGTTACAGAAAACCTATTTGAGCTCAGGAGAAACAGAAAGAACTCTACATGATTAAATTAAGATATTTGAGGGTTTTAGCTGTTTGAAGGAGCCCTGGTGGTGCAGCCGCTCCTTGGAAACTGTACAGGGCAGCTCTACTCTGTCCTACGGGGTCGCTATAAATCGGAATTGACTCGTCGGCAATGGGTTTAGTTGTCTGAAGGCCAATTAACCTTGGGGATACTGTGCTTATAAAATAATCTGTTCAAAAAAAAAATTTCTCAAAGTGAGTATCTGTATCACATGGGGTAGGCAAGAATTTCATAAGACAGATAAATTTGACAATCTTAAAATTTAAAACTTTTGTATTTTAAAAGACACCATAATCAAGGCCAAAAGACAATATTTCTCAAATTACGGTCCATGGCCCATCTATATCAAAACACAGTTTTGGTTCAAAAATGTAAATTCCTGGACCCCACCACAAAAACCTGTAGTTTAACAAATTCTCCGGGAATTCCTTGTATTAAAATTTGAGAACTGCTATTTTACAACAAATTTATGGAGAATACAACTTTTGTATGCCACGTATTTATTGATGATCCACTTAAATATTTACTCAGAGTCTAGCTATCTTACTCAAGTATGGTCACTTCTTACTCCCAGTTTCAAATTAAACAGGGCTAAGAAGGAAACAATAAATGATATTTAAGAAGGAAACAATAAATGATATACATTCACTTCAAAGTGAAGAGTTAACAATTATAAACCATTTCAGATTATTCAAATCAAGCTTTTCTTCCAACAATGAAAGTAATCAATAGCTAGTTTTTTTGCCGAAGTGGTTGATGAAAATAGGTATATACTAAAGAATATCCTTTTTAATTTTAAACTTAAGAGTTTACTTAGAAAGCTAGAGCTCACACTAATTTCTAAAGTGTCATTTTTTAAGTGGCTAATTTAACTTTAAAAAGCAAAAAAAAACTGGGGGACCTTAAACCACCAAGAACGAAGCACCAAGAGCAGAGCACACCCTTTGGACCCAGGGTTCCTGTGCCAGGAAGCTCCTGCTCCAGGGGAAGAAGGACCTCCCTCCAGAGCCGACAGAACAGAGAAAGCCTTCCCGTGGAGCTGACACCCTGAATTTGCAATTTAAGCCTACTTTACTGTGAGAAAATAAACTTCTCTGTGTTACAGCTGAAAAAAAACTTCTCATGGGACTGTAGTTAAAAAATCACCTTACAAATCTCTGTGGTATGTATACACATATGTATGTATATATACAGACACACGCACACATGATCCAGTATTAAAAAGAACCACCTTATCTCTCTCCTTTCTAAAATTCCTTTTTTATACAAATATACCCACCTTAGTCTCTGCTCTTGGGAGCCCTGGTGGCACAGTGGTTAAGAGTCCGGCTGCTAACCAAAAGGTCAGCAGTTCAAATCTACCAGCAGCTCCTTGGAAACCCTATGGGGCAGTTCTATTCTGTCCTATAGGGTTACTATGAGTAGGAATCAACTTGACGGCAATGGTCTTTTTTTGTTGTTCTTGTTTTTTAATTTTCTACTCCTAGACTTCTCTGTCAACCACAGCCACCTATCTAAGTTTGCTTCGGATGCTCCTGAGATCCTGGTATCCTTTCCCAAAAGTGCAATGGGACTGTATCTAAGGCCCAGAACTCCACCAAAGCATGTCTCAAGTAACATTATAGATCCCCAAAATATTCCATTAACCTTACTTCTCCCCTCAAAACAAATACATTAGAATACCAAGAATACCATAGCAAAGGACTCTGTTTACTTAACCTCTTAAAAACTAAAAAACAAAAATAAAAAAACAATCCCTAAAAAGACAATGACCTGTACACAATTGTTACACAAGAGAATGTGTATCAGCCAGCAAAGATGTCCAAACCTAAGCTTCTCACCACCCACCTTGTTTCAATGAGGTAAGCAGTATACGTTTCTTGCATGTTCATGGCATTTCTTCCAGTTCGCTTTTCTGCTTCTGAAACACTGATTTCTATCTTCTTCAGCCAAAAATTATTTTCTGTCATCTGGACAAAAACAAACAACAACAAGAAGGAAAACCCCTTTAAAACGGTATTTAAAAAAACTCAGCTATTATAGTGAAACTCTTGGTCCCTAAGTGAAGAGAGTTTCTTGTATTTCTTGAGTTGCTAAATGACTTAGGAGCTAATGATATGCCTCTCTTTATCAGCATACTGCGGCACATCAAACTTTTCCAGAGGCCTTTTTTAATACAGTTAATGATTAATGATTAAAACTTAAGCATTCTTATGACCAAAAATAAATCTGTATAGAAACACATGAAGAAATCTCTCTCAAAAATAAAATACTGTATTTATGTCAAAAGGCAAGATTTTCAGTAGGCAGTTTAATTTTTTTTAAAAAATTAGTCATTATATTCAACTTCAAATTTGGCAGTGGTTAAAAGGTTCCACCCTTGAGACAGCAGCAGGGTTTAAGAAGAGGAGGAGATTCCTTTCTTTTCCCACTGGAATCTCATCCCAGGTGTACACCAATGGACCAGAGAGAATATTAAACACATAGGCCGTATGTGTCAGAACTGCTTTACTGAGGAAAGGTCCTGAATATGCTCAAAATCACTTCACTTCACGTTTACACAGGGAAGACAAGGTAAAACCATGTGACAACAGCTGTGCTTTGGCTCTATCTCCCTCGTTCACTTTCAAAGTGGTTTTTAATAAGAACACGATAGTGTATTATAATTTGGGAAAGTTTCTAAAGGGTAAGCCAACACTTATTCCAGACTAAGACAGACCAGGAAGAAAGACCTGGCAATCTACTTCTGAAAATTAGCCAGTCAAAATCTTATGGCTAGCAACAGAGCACTGTTCAATATAGTGGTGGAAGAGGAGCCCCTCAGGCTGGAAGGCACTCAAAATACTGCCTCCTCAAAGTAGAGTTGATCTTCATGATGTGGGTGGAGTAAAGCCATAGGGACCTTCGTTTGCTGATGTGGCATGACTTAAAATGAGAAGTAATCGCTGTAAACATCCGTTAGTACTCAGAATGTGGAATGTACAAAGTATGAAGAGGAAAATTGAAAGTCATGAAAAATGAGATGTAACACTTGAAGATCAACATCCTACGTGTTAGTGAGCCGAAATGGACTGGTACGGACCACTTTGAACCCAACAATCACACAGTCTTCTATGCCAGGAATGACAAATTGAAGAGTAACAGTGTTGCAGTTCACTGTTAAATGAAACATTTCGAGATCTATCCTGAAATACAACAGCTGTTAGTGATAGGTTAATATCCATACACCTACAAGGAAGACCAGTTAACACAACCATTACTCAAATTTACACAACAACCATAAATGCCAAAGATGAAGAAATTGAAGATTTCTACTACCGCAGTCTGAAATCGATCGAATGTGAATCAAGATGCATTGATAATTATTGGTGATTGGAATGTGAAAGCTGGAAACAAGGACAGATCAGTAGTTGGAAAATATGACACTGGTGACAGAAATGACGCCAGAGATTGAATGATAGAATTCTGCAAGACCAACGATTTACTCATTGGAAATACTTTTTTTCAACAACATGATGGACAACTATACACATGGACCTCACCGGATGGATGAAACAGGAATCAAATCAACTACATCTGTGGAAAAAGGCGATGGAGAAGTTCAATAACATTGGTCAAGACAAACCCAGGGGCCAACGGCTGAAACAGGCTATCGATTGCTCATTGTAATTTCAAATTGAGGCTGAAGAACACTAAAGCAAGTCCCCAAGAATCAAAGCATGGCTTTGAACACATCCCATCTGAATTTAGAGACCACCTCAAGAACAGATTTAACACACTGGCCACTACTGACTGAAGAACAGAAGCGTAACAACATGTGGAAGAGGGCTGGTATGGCAGTGCTTGTGAGGCGGGGTCCCTCGCCAGGGGTGGGGTGGGTAAGGCATGGCCAGTGAAGAAACGCAGAAGGTGCATGCTATTGGTATAAAAACACAGTAATAGTCCACAGGAACCACGATCTCTTCAAAACCTGAGACCAGAAGAACTAGATGATGCCCGGCTACCGCAACCAACTGTTCTGACCAGGGACGCAATAGAAGGTCCCCGATAGAATGGGATAAAAATGTAGAACAAAACTCAAATTCCTAAAAAAAGGCTGGGTGTACTGGAACCTAGAGGAACCACCGAGAGACTATTGCCCTAAGATACCCTCTGAACTTGGAATTGAAGCTATTTCTGCAGGTCACCTTTCAGCCAAATAATAGATTGGCTTATAAAATAAACAATACCACCCATGAGTAAAATGCTCCCTTAAACAATTAACTACATGAGACCGAACGGTGAACAGCTACCCAAAAGCAAAAATGAAACAGCAAGGAGGGGAAGGGGAGCCAGATCAATGGAAACCAAGCAAACAGAATGGACATAATAACAATGCTGACACAGTGTAAAAACTGTCACCAATGTCATGGAACAATCTGTATAAGAATTGTTACCAAAAAAAGCCCCGTTGCTGTTCAGTCAATGCCAACTCATAGCAACCCTACAGGACAGAGTAGAACTGCCCCATAGGGTTTTCAAGGAGCAGCTGGTGAATTCGAACTGCTGACCTCTTGGTTAGCAGCCAAGCTCTTAACCACTGCACCACCAGGGCTCCAAAACTGTTAAAGGGGAACCTAATTTGCTGTGTAAACTTTCACCTAAAACATACTAAAATATTATTTAAAAAACAAGAAACGTCATTAAAAAGGCAGGAAAGAAGGAAAAACAAAATGGATGTCAGAAGAGACTCTGAAGCTTGCTCTTGAATGAAGAGTAGCTAAAGCAAATGGAAGAAATGATGAAATAAAGGAGCTGGACAGAAGATTTCAAATGGCAACACAAGAAGACAAGGTAAAGTATATTATAATAAAATGTACAAAGACCTAGAGTTAGAAAACCAAGACAAAGAATAGGATCAGCATTTCCCAAGCTGAAAGAACTAAAAATTCAAGCCTTGAGTTGCAATGCTGAAAGATTCTATGGGCAAAAAATTGAACGATGCAGAAAGCATTAAAAGAAGACGGAAGGAATACACAGAGGTACTGTACCAAAAGAACTGACATTCTTCCACTTCAGGAGGTAGAATATGATCAAGAACTGCTGGTACTGAGGGAATAAGTTCAAGCTGCGTTGAAAGCATTGGCAAAAAGCAAGGCCCCAGGAACTGACAGAATACCAAGTGAGAAGTTTCAACAAACGGATGCAACACTTGAAGGACTCACTTGTCTATGTCAAGAAGCTGGGAAGACAGCTACCTGGCCAACTGACTGGAAGAGATCCATATTTGTGCTCATCCCAAAGAAAGGCAATCAAACAATGTAGGGATTATTGAACAATATCATTAATGTCACACACTAGCAATATTTTGCCAAAGATAATTCAAAAATGACTGCAGCCATACATCGACATCATCTGTACCATACAAATAACCTGAGAAGTCAGACGATATGAAGAATAGTGCGGTATCAGAATTGGAAGAAGACTCATTAACAACCTGCAATATACACGTGATACAATCTTGTTTGCCAAAAAAAGATGACTTGAAAAACTTACTGATGAAAGTCAAAGACAACAGCCTTCAGTATGGATTACACTTCAACACAAAGAAAACGAAAATTCTCACAACTGGACCAAGAAGCAACATCATGATCAGTGGAGAAAAAACTGAAGTTGTTCAAGGATGTCATTCTAATTGAATCCACAATCAACACCCATAGAAGCAGCAGTCAAGAAATCAAATGAAGCATTGCACTGGGCAAATCTGTTGTAAAAGACCTCTTTTAAATTCTAAAAAGCAAAGATGCCACTTTGATGACTAAGGTGTGCCTGACCCAAGCCATGGTCTCTTCAATCGCCTTATTTGCACGCGAAAGCTGGACAATGAAAAAAGAAGACAGAAGAAGAAATGATGTATTTGAATTGTGGTGCTGATGAAGAACACTGATCATACCACGGACTGCCAGAAGCACAAACAATTCGGTCTTAGAAGAAATAAAACTGGAATGCTCCTTGCAAGTAAGAATGGCAAAACTTCATCTTGCTCACTTTAGACATATCATCAGGAAACACCAATTGCTAGAAAAGGCCATCGTGTTTGGCCAAGTAGAGGGTCTGCAAATATGAGGAAACCACCAATGGGATGGACTCACACAACATCTGCAAACAGTGGACTCAAACGTATCAAAGATCATGAAGATGGCACAGGACCATGCAATGTTCCATTATGTTACACATAAGATCACAATGAATTGGAGCTGACTGACATGACGGCCACAAACAACCAAAAGGTAAAAGGAGAAGCTACAGTAAAACCATGGTGATACTTTACACAGAAAATTAAACCTATGAGGTAAGAGTCCAGAAAGAGCTGTATAGCAGTACAAAAAAAAAAAATCAATGATGAATAAAGATGACACACTTAGGATGCACTCCCAAAATGCTGAGGAAAAATGCAAGATAAAAATGTTAAAAAAAAGAAAAAGGACAGAGAGAACAAAGAGTCAATTCAATGCAATAGCACTGTTTAAAAAAAAAAAATTTTTTTTTTTTTTAACAGTCAACAAAAACAGAAATCACTCAGTTGTCCAACAGGACAACATTTTAATAAAGAATAAGTTGTGCATTTACGTACTAAGAGAGAAAATAAGAGATGAGAGGAAATCATTCAACCAAGAGAAAGCTCAAGAAATTACATAAGCACAAACTACATTAGAATTAGGAAGCCATCACTGAGATACACAAATAACATACAATTGTAGCCCACAGCCAAACACTCTGATTTACCACCACCTTCTCTACTGAAAAATTCCCTGACTTCTGGAAGCATGTGACTGACAAAACAAATTATCTTCCCAGCCAAAAAGATAATGTGCATGAATCATGAATTTACCTTGACATACCATCCAATTACACGCACACAAAAAGGATCAAATCAGCTATCATACAAACTAGAGGATGAAAACACGCACGCAATAATGCAGCAGGGTTGGTGGATGACATAAAATTGCCTGTACTGTCAATACTAACACACAGAACAAAAGGAGGCTAACCTGAATATATCAACTTTTAGGATTGTAGATGAAGTTAGAATATTTAATTTACGCACTTAAGCTTACATTATCTAAATCACACACTAAAGAAAATGCATTAAAAAAATTTACCGTCTATCATTAATGTTAAAAATCATAGCAAAAGATAAAAAAAAAGACAACAGAAAACTCAGAACCAACCTTTAAATAATAAGTTCTTGAAGAAGAAATCAAAATAAACAGATCAGAAACAATAACCATCAGTATAATTAAAAAGAAAAGGAAATGATGTCGTTGTTAGGTGCTGTCAAGTCGGTTCCGACTCGTAGCGACCCTATGCGCAACAGAATGAAACACTGCCCGGTCCTGAGTCATCCTTACAATCGTTGTTATGCTTGAGCTCATTGTTGCAGCCACTGTGTCAATCCACCTCGTTGAGGGGCTTCCTCTTTTCCGCTGACCCTGTACTCTGCCAAGCATGATGTCCTTTTCCTGACATGTCCAATGTATGTAAGATGCAGTCTCACCATCCTTGCCTCTAAGGAGCATTCTGAGTGTACTTCTTCTAAGACAGGTTTGTTCGTTCTTTCGGCAGTCCGTGGTATATTCAATATTCTTCGCCAACACAATTCAAAGGCATCAATTCTTCTTCGTTCTTCCTTATTATCCAGCTTTCACATGCATATGATGCAATTGAAAATGCCATGGCTTGGGTCAGGCCCACCTTAGTCTTCAGGGTGACATCTTTGCTCTTTGACACTTTAAAGAGGTCCTTTGCAGCAGATTTACCCAATGCAATGCGTCTTTTGATTTCTTGACTGCTGCTTCCTTGGCTGTTGACTGTGGATCCAAGTAAAATGAAATCCTTGACAACTTCAATCTTTTCTCCATTTATCATGATGTTGTTCATTGGCCCAGTTGTGAGGATTTTTGTTTTATGTTGAGGTGCAATCCATACTGAAGGCTGTGGTCTTTGACCTTCATTAGTAAGTGTTTCAAGTCCTCTTCACTTTTTGTTTGCTGAAAGTGAAGAGGACTTGAAGAAAAGGAAATAAAAATATTCCCTAGATCAGAAAAAAAAAAGTTCTAAGGCTTCAAATTGAAAAGTATGTGGTCCATGTGCAAAGAATTGGGAAATTTAAACATGTCAAGGGGAAAAAAAAGTCTTAACAAGATTCAGGGCGAAGAATAAGAAACAAGATCTCTAAAAAGAATAAAGATCAGATTTGCCACATACTTTCCAATAATAAATCACAAATCACAAAAGATGTCATAGCGCATGTTTCAAAGACTATAAAAAACACTTTGTTGTTATTGTTGTTGTTAGGTGCCATCAAGTTGGTTCCAACTCATAGGACCCCTATGTACAATAGAACAAAACACTGCCCAGTCCTGTGCCATCCTCACAATTGTTATGCTTGAGCCCACTGCTGCAGCCACTGTGTCAATCCATCTCGTTAAGAGACTTCCTCTTTGTTGCTGACCCTCTACTTTACCAAGCAAGATGTCCCTCTCCATGGACTGGTCCCTCCTGATAAAATGTTCAAATTATATGAAAGGAAGTCTAACCATCCTTGTTCCTAAAGGGCATTCTGGCTTCACTTCTTCCAGAACACATTTTTTCGTTCTTCTGGCAGTCCATGGTACATTTGATATTCTTCGCCAACACCACAATTCAAAGGCATCAGTTCTTTCGTCTTCTTTATTCACTGTCCAGCTTTCACATGCATATGAGGCAACTGAAAACACCATGGCTTGGGTCAAGTGTACCTTGGTCCTAAAGTGATATCTTTGCTCTTTAACACCTGAAATAGGTCTTTTACAGCAGCTGTGCCAAAGGCAATGCATCATTTGATTTGACTGCTGCTTCCATGGGTGCTCATTGTGGATCCAAGTAAAATGAAATCCTTGACAACTTCAATCTTTTCTCTGTTTATCATGATGTCCCTTACTGGCCCAATTATGAGGATTTTTGCTTTCTCTATGTTAAGGTGTAATTCATACTGAAAGCTGTAGTCTTTGATCTTCATCAATAAGCACTTTAAGTCCTCTTCACTTTCAGCAAGCAAGGCTGTGTCATCTGCATATCACAGGTTGTTAATGAGTCTTCCTCCAATCCTGACACCGAATTCTTCTTCATATAGTCCAGGTCCTTGGATTATCTGCTCAGCATACAGACTGAATAGGTATGGTGAAAGAATACAACCCTGGCGCACACCTTTCCTGACTTTAAACCAATCAGTATCCCCTTGTTCTGTCCAAACAACTGCCTCTTGGTCTATGTACAGGTTCTGCATAATCACAATTAAGTGTTCTGGAATTCCCATTCTTTGTAATATTATCTATAATTTGTTATGATCCACACAAATGCCTTTGCATAGTCAATAAAACATCTTTCTGGCATCCTCTGCTTTCAACCAAGATCCATTTGACATCAGCAATGATACCCCTCGTTCCATGTCCTCTTTTGAATCCAGCTTGAACTTCTGACAGTTCCCTATTGATGTACTGCTGCAACCGTTTTTGAATTATCTTCAGCAAAATTTTCCTTGCACGTAATATTAACGATATTATTCAATAACTTCCACATTCTGTTGGATCACCCTTCTTTGTAATGAGCACAAATATGGATCTCTTCCCATCAGTTGGCCAGGCAGCCATCTTCCAAATTTCTTGGCATAGATGAGTGAGCGCTTCCAGCACTGCATCCGTTTGCCGAAACATTTCAATTGGTATGACGTCAATTCCTGCAGCCTTGTTTTTCGCCAATGCCTTCAGTGCAGCTTGGGCTTCTTCCTTCAGTATCACTGGTTCTTGATCATATGCTATCTCCTGAAATGGCTGAACATCAACCAATTCTTTTTATGTATGTTTTAAAGAACATACTAACACATTCCTTCAAAAACACTTAACCCCCGCAGGATGTTTTTGTAGAAATTGATAAATTGTTCTGAAATTTTATACGGAAATGCAAAAGACCTACAATTGCCAAAACAATTTTGTCAGAGGACTTATACTATCTGGTTTCAAAACTTATTTAAAAAGCTAAAATAATCAAGACAGTGTAGTACCATCATACGGACAAAGAGATCAAAGGAACAGAACTGAGAGTTCAAAAATAAACCCTTACATTTTAGGTCAATTAATTTTAACAAAATCGTCAACACCTAATAGGGAAAGAAGAGTTCTTCCCACATGTGGTACTGAAACAACTGGATATCCATATGCCAAAAAAAATCTCGACCCTTTCCTCACACCATACACAAATTAACTCAAAATAGGTCACAGACTTAAATTTAAGTGCTAAGACTGGAATTTCTAGGAGAAAAGATAGAATAATATTTTTGTGACTGTGGGATAGGTATAGAAGCCCTGGTGGCGTAGTGGTTAAGAGCTAAAGCTGCTAACCAAAAAAAGACCAGCAGTTCAAATCCACCAGGCGCTCCTTGGAAACTCTGTGGGGCAGTTCTACTTTGTCCTATAGGGTCGTTATGAGTTGGAATTGACTCAACGGCAGTGGGTTTGCTTTTGGTTTGGGATAGGTAAAGAGTTCTTATATACAACAGCGAAAGCGCAATCCTTAAAAGAAAAAAAAATTGATAAAATGGACTTCATCAAAATTTTAAACTTTTGCTCTTGAGAAGATATCATTAAGAAAAAGAAAAGATAAGTCACAGACTGGGAGAAAATATTTGCAAATCATTTATCTGACTAAAGATTTATATCCATAATATTACTTAAAAAGCCAATAATAAGACAAAACCACCCAATTAAAACAATAAACAAAAGACCTGAGTAGACATTTCACCAAAGAAGATATACAAAAGGCCAATAAGTATATGAAAGACACTCGACAGCAACAGTTTCTTAAACATAAACTTACCATATGACCCAGCAATTCCACTCCTAGAAAATCTACCAAAGAGAAATGAATATATTCAAAGACTTGTATATGAATGACTGTTCACAGCAGCATTATTTTTAGTAGCTAAAAACTGAAAACAGTCCAAATATCCAACAACTGGTGAATAGTTAAACAATGTAGTAGATTCATACAGTGGAATATTATTTGGTAATAAAAAGGAACAAACTACTAATACATGCTATAACATGGATGGGCGGCAAAAAACATTATGCTAAGTACAAGAAGCCAGGCTCAAAAAACCACATGTTGTATGATTTCATTTCTAAAAAATGCCCCAAAAGACAAATTGGTAGATGTAGAAAGCATACTTGTAGCTATAAAAAGCCTAGGGATGAGGGTGGAAAGAGTGGTTGACTGAAAAGAGGGCTGAGAATATTTCTAGAGTTGATGGAAATATTCTAAAACTGGATTGTGATGATGGTTGCAGAATGCTGTAAATTGAAGTCTGACTTCGGAACGTGGCTCTAGAGCGAAGTTCTTTGTTGATTTCAGCTCCTAGTAGCGGCAAAGCTTGGTGTTCCTGGGCCTGTGGACTGATGTGCCCCGTGCATCTGTCTTCATACTGCACCTTGCCGCTGTGCGTGCGTGCATCTGTTCTGCGCTTTTTATATCTCGGAAGTCATTAGCTTTAGGATTTACCCTCCTCTGGTATGGCCTCAGGAAACCCTGGCGGCATAGTGGTTAAGCTCTACGGCTGCTAACCAAAAGGTCGGCAGTTTGAATCCGCCAGGCGTTCCTTGGAAACCGTATGGGGCAGTTCTACGCTGTCCTATAGGGTCACTATGAGTCGGAATCAACTTGAGGGCAGTGGGTTTTTGGTTTGGTATGGCCTCATTAACATAACAAAAGAAACCCTATTTCCAGACAGGGTCATATTTACAAGTACAGGGATTAGGATTTCAACACATTTATTTTGGTGAGACACAACTCAACCTATAAAAATAACGGAAAAAAAAACAGAGTTGTAATACATGGCCTGTTCTCTTGTATTCTTCTCGAAAAATATGTCTACAAAATAACAGCACATCTATTCAGAAAACACTAATTTTTATTTAAAATAAAGTAATATGTAAGTTTGAAATCTTTCAAACTAAGTCACAAAATATTCATGCAAGTAATTTGGTGGGTTGCAAGCAAAACTCTTTTTAACAAAGAAGAGAAGAAGGCCATCACACAAAGTAATGGTTACGTGATTTCCTGAAACCACATTTACGTATACAACTACATAACCCAAAAACCCATGGTCGTCAAGTCAATTCTGACTCATAGCGACCCTACAGGACAGAGGAGAACTGCCCCACAGGGTTTCCAGGGGGCACCTGGCAGATCTGAACTGCCAGCCTTTTGGTTAGCAGCCATAGCACTTAACCACTGCGCCACTAGGGTTTCCATATAACTATATACATGTTGATTATGATGTAAAAATGTTTGTACCATGAGTTATCTTCCAAAAAATAATGAGAGCTACTGTAGTAGCAAAGGATAAAAACAGCCTTGGCTATGATCTAATCATCTGCTGCTAAACCGATAAATGCTACAACTATACTATATATTTTCTTTTACGTTATCCGCATCCACCAACCGGTTGGCGTGGATGCTGACTCATGGTGACACCACGCATCTCAGAGTAGAACTATGCTCTATAGGGTTTTTAATGGCTGATATTTTCCAAAAAAGATCACCAGGCCTTTCTTCCAAGGCACCTCTGGGTAGACTCAAAAGTTAACCTTTCCACCCCATTAGCAGCTAAGATGGTTAACTGCACCACCCAGGAACTACATTCTCGTTCACTGACTGTCTCAAACCTTACTCACCGTTCTGGTGTGCGCATGCCAGTAAGTGAAGGCGCTAATTGTGAGCAGGAGTTTTTAAGCTCCAGTTCCTCAAGCACTCTTTGCCCTACCAACACTCGAAAGCCCCAGCCAGTACTCCAGGACTAGGGTGCTGTCCTAAAAAAAATCATTTCTGAATCCCTCAGGCAACGGTTTTTCCCTAGGCAAACACTGTAAGCCCCTAGTTCTGTTAACTGCCAAGTCAAATTGAGGGAAACTTTCGCCCCTAAAAAAGAAACATTCTTTCCTCTGTTTCCCTTGCTATTTCCTCTCCTTTCTGCCAGGACTAATTGCTAGTTTCTTGGAAACTGGATTCCCCTCTTTCTCCATTTTCTAAAATATGTCAAATAGAACTGACTATAGCTTTAAAAAAAAAATCCTTTTTCACAGGAAAAGAAAGGAGTCTTTAATCAGACAATACAAAGGAAAGGACAATTGAAAACTCATAGAAAAACAAGGACCACAAAACGAAAAGAGCTTACAGCAGAGTTTAAATAAGCCTCTTGATTACTGATGTTTAAAACCTGGAAGAATCTTGTGACTCTAGGCACTGCTGGTTTCTACTACGCCAGGGGGCACGGTAATTGTTAGGAATCACTTCACTCCCCCACGCCCAAATTTGCAAAGCCTAAAATAAACTCAATAAGGCAAACTGTTTGCCATTTTTTCTATCTACACGGTTACTTTTGTGGTGAAAGTTTGATAAATAAGCACATCCTTTATATCATTTTTTTCTTCTTAGAATTCCACTAATCCTAACTACACTAAAAAAAAAAAACAAACAAACCTGCTGCTGTGGAGTTGACTTCGACTCATAGCGACCCTATAGGACTGAGTAGAACTGCCCCACAGGGTTTCCAAGAAGCGCCTGGTGAATTTGAACGGCTGACCTTTTGGTTAGCAGCCATAACTCTTAACAACTACGCCACCAGGGTTTCCTAACTACTCTAAAAACTTTAAATACGGTATTAGAGCAATTTAACTTTTTTTGTTTAACGAAGGAGCACAGCAAGAGCACTAATTTCTAAGTCAGGAGGATCTGGGCTCAAATCCCTGCCATGCCACTGACTAGCTTCTGATACTTGCCACATCACTTCTCCTGAGCCTCTGCTTCCTCGTCTTTAAAATGGGAACAGACCGCCTGTCTCTTCAGGTGATTTTAAGAATTAAATGAAAAACTCAGAGCCCCACTAGGCATAACACACACAAATAACAAATCTACCAGACCATATTCCTATCAGAAATGGTAGCAATGAGGTTGTAAGGTAATGGAGAAGTGGAAATGGAATAGAGACGAGAGGGAGATAAAACCAGGGGAAAAAGGGTAGACGGCCCTCTAAGGCGGGGCCCTTGGCCTTTTTTGCAGGTGGTGGAGAGGAGTGTACTAGATGTGTGTATACAAGGGTTTAAACCTCTAGTGATTCTGAAGTATCTGCCCAAATGGCTTGTTCATTTTTATGAATTACTAAAGAAAGGAGGTGTATTAGGAAACCTCCTAAGTTTGGTCACTAACAGATGGCCTCTTGCGACATGTATTTACTAATATTTTCCTAAAATTTCAGGTAATACTATATAACTACAACCTCTATTGATGGCATCTCTGGGTTTTCAAATATCTTAAACTGAATAAAAAAAAAAACTGAATACACAGTTTTAATTTATAACCACTTTTAAGCCAACATAAAGGGATTTTATATTCCATGATTTCATATTAGTTAAACACCTAAGGCTCTCACAAAACATTTCCTCAAATAAATGCTAAAATTTTATCATCGACATCAACACTAAACTCCTGAAAATGCTGCCAACAAAAGACATGATTCTTGCCATCTAAAACAAACAGCCTGAACACAAAAAGAGAATGCGGTGTGATGAATTACTAAGTATGGCCTTTCTCCCCACGGTCTCGTTAACTCCTACCCAGGTGACTGGGTGGGGCTGTGCAAATAATTGTGGCCCACCAAGAGGACTGGTCAGTTTTACCTCAAAAGAAAGCCACTTCCAGAGCAGCGAGAAGGGCCCACCAAGGAAGGAGAAGCCCGCAGCAAACAGTGCGGTGGGCTTCCTGGCCCACAGAGCAAAAAAGCTGAGTGCCTTTGGGCAGAGACCGAGAGCCAGGAAGAAGCCTACACCTGACCCACAAATTTGGGACTTAGTAGCCTCCACAACCCAACCATGTGAGCCATTCCATTATACGGCTCCTGAGTTCTGAGACTTTGCAGGGAATTAGGGAACCCAAAGCCTGAGGGCAGAGGGAGTAGTTGATGTTAGAGACAACGGAGTGATACAGCAGCTTGCAAAAGTCGGACATTTGGGGCATCTTTAACCTCCGCCTCCAGGGAACAGCTTTGTGCTGATCCTTAGAAAAATTATTTGGAGATGTGTACTCACAAGATTGGCAAGTATTTTAAGTCTGAAAATATTAAGTGCTGACAAGGGTGCAGTACATCAGGTTCTGCTGATGGAAGTAACAAACCGGTATAATCACTTTGGAAACGGAAGTAACAAACCAGTATAATCACTTTGGAAAGCAATTTGGCACTACCTACTAGAGCAGAGCATGATAGCACCCTACAATCCAGCAACTCCACTCCTAAATTTACGTGAGGCTGTGGGGTATTTAGGAAACCCTGGCGGCACAGTGGATAAGAGCTACAGCCGCTAACCAGGTCAGCAGTTTGAATCCACAAGGCGCTCTGTGGAAACTGTACGGGGCAGTTCTGCTCTGTCCTATAGGGTTGCTATGAGTCAGAATCGACTCGACGGCAACAGGTTTGGTTTGGTTTTGGTGGGGTATTTGCACCAAGAGGTATGTAGAAGGAAGTTGGTGGTAGTACTGACTTTTAGAAATAACAGAAATCTTGCAACAACCCCAGCCTCTAAATCATCTGTAAGGTATCTATAAGACAGTTAGGTAAATGAATGAACTAAGCCATATTTTGGATGAACCCCCAAAACATAATGTTGAACAAAGAAAGCAAGTCACAGAAAAATTATTCCATTTATATAAATTTCAAAATGAGGCAAAACTGAACAATTTATTGTTTAGGGCTATATATGGTAAGATTGGAGCCCTGGTGGAGTAGTAGTTAAGAGCACAGCTGCTAACCAAAAGGTCAGAAGTTCAAATCCACTAGCCGCTCCTTGGAAACCCTATAGGGCAGTTCTACTGTGTCTTATAGGGTCGCTATGAGTCGAAATTGACTTGACGACAATGGGTTTGGGTTTTTTGTTTTTTGTTTTTTTATGGTAAGATAATAAACGAAAGCAAAAGAATACAAAATTCGGAATACCAATTACCTCTGCAGTGGTGGGGGGCTATGATAGAGGAGAACAGATGGGGCTTCAAAGGAATTATTAATTATTTTGTGAGAACCCTATCTGCATTGATGATATACTTCACAATAAAAGTTTAAGAGAGAAGAGAAAAATTAAGTGAGAGGTGGGAACATGCATAAGAAGTAAACTGTTGTAAGAGCAAAATTTATGCTTTACAGAATACACACGTCTCTCACATTATGAGATCCTGACCACTCCACAAATAATTCTAGAGGAAGAAAAAAATGAAATGAAAAAGCTAAAGTTCACCCAAGAAAGTCTTCACGCTACCTTATATAACTGGACATTTCCCTAAGTAGGCAAAAAACTCCCATACTCCCTGGTTATTGGAAACCAACTTAGATGTCTGGTCTCCTTCCGGTTTTAGTCAGCAAACAATCTCAGTTTTTCTTTATCCATCCATCTTGAGGATGGACAGTTTTATATAAGTGGTAATATGTGTTCCAGAAAAAAGAAGCAAAATGACTGGATGAGCAAAGCACACGGATGGAAGGCCTCTAAGTAGGCAGATCTGATGGGGAGTACCAGACTGAGAAGCTGTATTTTCAACTTCTCCTCTTGTGCAGGCTTCGATTTAAGCTGGCCCTATAAATCTTCCATTATACGTGAAAACACTGACAAATAGGATGCATTTTTCTCCTGTACTTGAAGCAAATGAAAATCATTACCAAAGGGAGCTCACAAAGCTGGTACAGGGGAGACGGATGATCAGTTACTCATGTGGCATGCACCCCAAAATGAAATTACAGCCAGTAGGGAGTAAAACTAAGTCTTTTCCTTTGCACCTTTTCTTGAGGCTGACACTCTTCTCCGACGGCTTCCTGGTGGCAGGACCAGGCCTCATTATCCCAGAGTAGCTCCTCACTCAAGTCCCCCATCCCCGTCCAAACACCGCTGTCCCCCCGCCCCCCTCCCAGGTACCCCCAATAAACCATCTCCCCTGCACGGTGCCTTTTTCCAGACACACTGAAACATCAGCGATCCTCGTCAGGTTCAAACCTCCCGGTTCCGCGACCCCGGAAAACCCGCCCCTCCTCGGGTCTCCCTCTGCTGGGATTCGGACCAGGGTGCCCGGGAAGCGCACCCACGACCCTCTTCCTCCCCGGGACACCGCCTCGCGGCCCTTCCCTCGGTCCCCGCAGCACCCGGCGCTCGCCCCCCACCCAGGGCTCCTTTCTCTCACCGAAACCCCCACTGCACCTGAGACCCCCGTCTGCCCACCCCGCCTCCCCGACTCCCTTGCCTTCTGGGTCGAGCCCAACGACCCCAGCCCAGCACAGCGCAGCCCGCTAGGCCCCGACACAGGCCCCGCGGCCCCTGCTGCCCCTTCTCCTCACCTTGCGGTCCTCGGAACCCTCTTCCAGGTCCCCCTCCGCCTCCTCACCCGCTGCAGCCTCCAGCTCAGCTTCGGGGCGCCCCAGCGGCTCCAGGGGCGCCGGCTGCAGCTGCCTCTCTGGCTCCGGAGGTACCTGCTCCATGGCTGCAGTTCGGCGCGGCGGACCCAGCGCGCCTGCGCCACTGCGCCCCGCCCACAGCCCCCCAGCCCCGCCCATGCCCGCCCCGCCCACAGCCGCCCAGCCCCGCCCCCTCCGCCTGGTCGGATACTGAGCCCAGATACCCAAAAACCTGAAAGTTTTGTGGGGAGAGAGGAAGCGAGAAAGGCAAAGGGACAGTGAACACCAGAAGTAGGCGTTGGCACGGTTAGAACCATTCAGGTATTTGATGACCTAAAATGTGAAGCAAAAGAAATTAGAGGCCAGTCTGACCATCTCCCTCTAGAACACTAGTTGACCTACCACGGTTGCTTCCATTCGCTCCCAGAAAGATCAGGGCGGCATAAATTAACTTCCAGCAGGCTGAGTAACACATTCAGCAAAAGGTAACATTTGCAAGTTTTTGAGGAAAGTGAAGAGTTTGGCTGAAGCAGGGCTTGAGTACTGTGTAGTGTTTCCTCATGCCCTGGAGATCTCTGATAACTTCCTACAAACATCTCTTGTTGAATTTTCCAGAAGCTACTTCCTTGGCATTTACCATGGTAACCTCACGGGAAGCACTGACTGGGTGTCCCGGATTGGGGTATCTTGACGTTACTTCTCTACAACATCTGGCTATCAATTTTACAAGGACAGAAACTGATATTTCTGCCTACTTGGCTATTGCAAGCCATGACACAATTTCCTCCTCCTGGAATGCTTTCTTTGGCCTGTGGGAGATTTTCCATTCATCCCCAAAACTTCAAAGGAGCACTGGTGGTGCAACGGGTTAAGTGCTCTGCTGCTAACCAAAAGGCTGGCAGAACCCACCACCAACCCAGAGCCTCCTTGGAAGAAAAGACCAGGCCATCTGCTCCAGTAAAGATCACAGCCAAGAAAACCCTATGGGCCAGTTCTGCTTTGTCACATGGAGTCACTATGTGTTGGAGTCGACTGGACTGCACCTAACAACAGCTAAAACTTCAGCTTAGTTATCACTGCCAAGTGCTTGTATCGCTTCCTTCATAAATCTGTTACGACCTTCCTCATTTTATAATGATTTATTTATTTGTATGTCTGTCTTCCTCTTTTTTTTTTTCTTCCTCAGCTAGACTTTGGACTCTTTAAAGGCAAGGACCCTATCTTATATTTTTTTCTCTCACTAACCCTATCACATTTACTAAATAGATGTTTAAATGCACTGTATCAGTTTATCAGCGATGATTTGTGCTAGGCAAACTCTTGGGAAATGTATTTTTAAATCAGAAAGTATTATTTTTCCAGGGAAAGATTTGTATCCATTATCCTTTTCCCAGTTTTGAGGTACTCAGGAAACTAGATGCTGCAGGCAGCGGGGTAATAGCTCTGGACTGGTGGCGTCATGGAGCCCTGGTGGCGTAGTGGTTAAGAACTCAGCTGCTAACCAAAAGGCTGGCAGTTTGAATCCACCAGGCGCTCCTTGGAAACCCTATGGGGCAGTTCTCTGTCCTATAGGGTCGCCATGAGTTGGAATCAACTCCATGGCAACAGGTTTGTTTTTTTGGTTTTGATGACTTTGCAGTGAGTGGGAATGAGTAAAGGACTCCCGCCTTACAAAGCAGCTAATGAGGGGAGGCAACAGTGCTGTGTGCTGCTTCTAAAATAAACAAGAAAACTAAAACCAGGAAGGGCAAGGCATCTGTTTCCCCTCCTGTCTTAGTCATCTAATGCTGCTGAAACAGAAATACCACAAGTGGATGGCTTTAACAAAGAGTTTATTCTCTCACAGTCCAGTAGGCTAGAAGGCTGAATTCAGGGCACTGGCTCCAGGGGAAGGCTTTCTCTGTCTGTCAGCTCTGGAGGAAAGTCCTTGTCATCAGTCTTCCCTTGGTCTGGGAGCATCTCAGCACAGGGACCTCAGGTCCAAAGGATGCACTCTGCTCCTGGCTCTGCTTTCTTGGTGGTATGAGTTTCCCCCGCCTCTCTGCTCGCTTCTCTCTTTTATATCTCAAAGAGATTGGCTTAAGACACTATCTAATCTTGTATACCTCATCAATGTAACTGCCACTAATCCATCTCATTTCATCATAGGATAAGATTTAGACACAGGAAAATGACATAAAATGGTAGACAATCACACGACACTGGGACTCATGATACAGCTAAGTTGACAGATATTTTGGGGGACACAATTCAATCTGTGACACCTTCTTTCAGACCCCTTTTTTGTGTGTGAAAAATTTTCCTCTCAAGACTGCCTTTAGTATTCATTTTAAGTTGTTTCAGCTGGGTATAACTTCTTCCTTACATGTTCTTGGAAACCCTGGTGGTGTAGTGGTTAAGAGCTATGGCTGCTAACCAAAGGATCAGCAGTTTGAAGCCACCAGGCGCTCCTTGGAAACCCTATGGGGCTGTCCTACTCTGTCTTCCAGGGTTGCTATGAGAAAATGTAAGTAAAGTACCAGTCAAATAAAAAACTGCAGCTATTACGGTATCAGGAGTCCATGAGTGGTACAAATCGTTAATGTGCTCAGCTGCTCACCAAAAGGTTGAAGGTTTTCTTCTCAGTTTAAACTATTTCTCAAGTTCTTATAATAGTGGTCTTGTACAATATTTGTTCTTTTGCATCTGACTAATTTCACTCAGCATAATGCCTTCCAGGTCCCTCCATGTTATGAAATGTTTCACAGATTCCTCACCATTCTTTATCCATGCGTAGTATTCCATTGTGTGAATATACCATAATTTATTTATCCTTTCGTCCGTTGATGGGCACCTTGGTTGCTTCCATCTTTTTGCTATTGTAAACAGAGCTGCAAAAACATGGGTGTGCATATATCTGTTTGTGGAAAGGGCCTTATTTCTCTAGGATATATTCCAAGGAGTGGGACTGCTGGATCATGTATGGTAGTTCTATTTCTAGCTTTTTAAGCAAGCGCCGAATCGATTTCCAAAGAGATTGTACCATTTTCCATTCCCACCAGCTGTGTATAAGTGTTCCAGTCTCTCCACAGCCTCTCCAACATTTATTATTTTGTGTTCCTTGGATTAATGCCAGCCTTCTTGGAGATGAAATCTCATTGTAGTTTTGATCTGCATTACTTTAATGGCTAATGATCGTGAACATTTCCTCATGTATCTGTTAGCTACCTGAATGTCTTCTTTAGTGAAGTGTCTGCTCATATCTTTTGCCCATTTTTTAATTGGGTTATTTGTCTTTTTGCAGTTGAGTTTTTGCAGTATCCTGTAGATTTCAGAGATCAGGTGTTGATCAGAAATGGCATAGCTAAAAACTTTTTCCCAGTCTGTAAGTAGTCTTTTTACTCTTTTGGTAAAGTCTTTGGATGAGCATAGGTGTTTGATTTTTAGGAGCTCCCAGTTATCTAGTTTTTCTTCTGCATTCTTTTTTTTTTTTTTAAATAATTTTTATTGAGCTTTAAGTGAACGTTTACAAATCAAGTCAGTCTGTCACATATAAGCTTATATACACCTTACTCCATACTCCCACTTACTCTCCCCCTAATGAGTCAGCTCCTCCAGTCTCTCCTTTCGTGACAATTTTGCCAGTTTCTAACCCTCTCTACCCTCCTATCTCCCCTCCAGACAGGAGATGCCAACACAGTCTCAAGTGTCCACCTGATACAAGTAGCTCACTCTTCATCAGCATCTCTCTCCTACTCACTGTCCCAGTTCCTTCCATGTCTGATGAGTTGTCTTCGGGAATGGTTCCTGTCGTGGACCAACAGAAGGTTTGGGGACCATGACCGCCGGGATTCCTCTAGTCTCAGTCAGACCATTAAGTCTGGTCTTTTTATGAGAATTTGGGGTCTGCATCCCACTATTCTCCTGCTCCCTCAGGGGTTCTCTGTTGTGCTCCCTGTCAGGGCAGTCATCGGTTGTGGCCGGGCACCATCTAGTTCTTCCGGTCTCCGATGATGTAAGTCTCTGGTCCATGAGGCCCTTTCTGTCTCTTGGGCTCATAGTTATTGTGTGACCTTGGTGTTCTTCATTCTCCTTTGATCCAAGTGGGTTGAGACCAATTGATGCATCTTAGATGGCTGCTTGTTAGCATTTAAGACCCCAGACGCCACATTTCAAAGTGGGATGTAGAATGTTTTCATAATAGAATTATTTTGCCAATTGACTTAGAAGTCCCCTTAAGCCATAGTCCCCAAACCCCTGCCCTTGCTCCGCTGACCTTTGAAGCATTCAGTTTATCCCGGATACTTCTTTGCTTTTGGTCCAGTCCAGTTGAGCTGACCTTCCATGTATTGAGTATTGTCCTTCCCTTCACCTAAAGTAGTTCTTATCCACTAACTAATCAGTAAATAACCCTCTCCCACCCTCCCTCCCTCCCCCCCCTCGGAACCACAAAAGTATGTGTTCTTTTCAGTTTATACTATTTCTCAAGATCTTATAATAGTGGTCTTATACAATATTTGTCCTTTTGCCTCTGACTCATTTTGCTCACCATAATGCCTTCCAGGTTCCTCCATGTAATGATATGTTTCACAGATTCGTCACTGTTCTTTATCGATGTGTAGTATTCCATTGTGTGAATATACCACAATTTATTTAACCATTCATCCGTTGATGGACACCTTGGTTGCTTCCAGCTTTTTGCTATTGTAAACAGAGCTGCAATAAACATGGGTGTGCATATGTCTGTTCGTGTAGAGGCTCTTATTTCTCTAGGGTATATTCCGAGGAGTGGGATTTCTGGGTTGTATGGTAGTTCTATTTCTAACCGTTTAAGATAACACCAGATAGATTTCCAAAGTGGTTGTACCATTTGACATTCCCACCAGCGGTGTATGAGAGTTCCAATCTCTCCGCAGCCTCTCCAACATTTATTATTTTGTGTTTTTTGGATTAATGCCAGCCTTGTTGGAGTGAGATGGAATCTCATTGTAGTTTTAATTTGCATTTCTCTAATGGCTAATGATCGAGAGCATTTTCTCATGTATCTGTTAGCTGCCTGAATATCTTCTTTAGTTAAGCGTGTGTTCATATCCTTTGCCCACTTCTTGATTGGGTTGTTTGTCTTTTTGTGGTTGAGTTTTAACAGCATCATATAGATTTTAGAGATCAGGCACTGGTCGGAGATGTCATAACTGAAAATTCTTTACCAATCTGTAGGTGGTCTTTTTACTCTTTTGGTGAAGTCTTTAGATGAGCATAGGTGTTTGATTTTTAGGAGCTCCCAGTTATCTGGTTTCTCTTCGTCATTTTTAGTAATGTTTTGCATTCTGTTTATGCCTTGTATTAGGGCTCCTAACGTTGTCCCTATTTTTTCTTCCATGATCTTTATTGTTTTAGTCTTTATGTTTAGGACTTTGATCCACTTGGAGTTAGTTTTTGTGCATGGTGTGAGGTATGGGTCCTATTTCATTTTTTTGCAAATGGATATCCAGTTATGCCAGCACCATTTGTTAAAAAGACTATCTTTTCCCCAATTAACTGACACTGGGCCTTTGTCAAATATGAGCTGCTCATATGTGGATGGATTTATATCTGGGTTCTCAATTCTGTTCCATTAGTCTATGTGCCTGTTGTTGTACCAGTACCAGGCTGTTTTGACTACTGTGGCTGTATTATAGGTTCTAAAACCAGGTAGAGTGAGGCCTCCCACTTTCTTCTTCTTTTTCAGTAATGCTTTACTTATCTGAGGCTTCTTTCCCTTCCATATGAAGTTGGTGATTTGTTTCTCCATCACATTAGAAAATGTCATTGGAATTTGGATCAGAAGTGCATTGTATGTATAGATGGCTTTTGGTAGAATAGATATTTTTACTATGTTAACTCTTCCTATCCATGAGCAAGGTATGTTTTTCCACTTAAGTAGGTCCTTTTTAGTTTCTTGCAGTAGTACTTTGTAGTTTTCTTTGTATAGGTCTTTTACATCTTTGGTAAGATTTATTCCTAAATATTTATCTTCTTGGGGGCTACTGTGAATGGTATTGATTTGGTGATTTCCTCTTTGATGGTCTTTTTGTTGACGTAGAGGAATCCAAGTGATTTTTGTATGTTTATCTTATAACCTGAGACTCTGCCAAACTCTTCTATTAGTTTCAGTAGTTTTCTGGAGGATTCCTTAGGGTTTTCTGTGTATAAGATCATGTCTTCTGGAAATAGAGATAATTTTACTTCCTCCTTGCCAATCTGGATGTCCTTTATTTCTTTATCTAGCCTAATTGCTCTGGCTAGGACCTCTAGCACAATGTTGAATAAGAGCGGTGATAAAGGGCATCCTTGTAAGAGACAGTTTTGATGGATATATGATTCTTGGCAGGCAATTTTTTTCCTTCAATTTTTTAAATATGTCATCCCATTCCTTTCTTGCCTGCATGGTTTCTGCCAAGTAGTGCGAGCTTATTCTTATTGGCTTTCCCTTGTAGGTGACTTTTCTTTTATCCCTCGCTGCTCTTATAATTGTCTCTTTATCTTTGGTTTTGGCAAGCTTGATTATAATATGTCTTGGTGACTTTCTTTTAAGATCTACCTTATGTGGAGTTTGATGAGCATCTTCTCATCTTTCACAATATCAGGGAAGTTTTCTACCAACAAATCCTCAAAAATTTTCTCTGTATTTTCTGTTATCCCACCCTGTTCTGGTACTCCAATCACTCGTAGGTTATTTCTCTTGATAGAGTCCCATGTGATTCTTAAGGTTTCTTCAATTTTTAAAATTGTTTTATCTGATTTTTCTTCAAATGTATTAGTGCCAAGTGATTTATCTTCAAGTTCAGAAATTCTAGCTTCTACTTGCTCAATTCTGCTCCTCTGACTTTCTATTGAGTTATCTAATTCTGTAATTTTATTGTTAATCTTCTGAATTTCTGATTGCTGTCTATCTATGGATTTTTCCAGTTTATTAAACTTTTCATTAGGTTCCTGAATAATCTTTCTGATTTCTTCAGTTGCTTTATCTGTGTGTTCCTTGGCTTGTTCTGCCTATTGCCTCATTTCCTTCCTGATGTCTTGAAGGGTTCTGTATATTAAACTTTTGTATTCTGCATCTGGTAATTCCAGGAATGCACTTTCATCTAGAAGATCCCTTGATTCTTTGAGAGCCTGTTGAGGTGATCATGGTCAGTTTCTTTATGTGACTTGCTACTGACTGTTGTCTCCGAGCCATCTATAAGTTATTGTATTAGTTTTTGCTTGCTTACTGTGTCGTAGCTGCTTGTTTTGTTTTGTTTTGGTATACCCCTATGGGTTGCTTGAGTGAGCTAGCTTGATTGTTTTTGCCTTTGGAGCTCTGGTGTCCTGTCCCCAGCTGGCTAGAGCTGTTATCAGGTATATCAGTCTAGGAGTCCACTCAGTTTTCTCTTATGAATTCAGCTCAGGTTTCCAGGTAGCTGATCATCAAGTGTGTGATACAGGCTCTGTCCTACAGTCTTAGAGGGGCAGGGGAGATTGGCGTACATACTGGTATTTGATTGCGGTAGGGCGTCATGCTCTGAACAAGGCAGGGGGCTGGGAACTAACCTCCAAGTGTCTCTGAGGAAAACACGTCTCTGTGCCCTAGAGCATGCTGGTGGGTGGGTTCTGCAGAGGGACCATGGGCACCCAAAGTTTTGGGTTGTAAGGACTGGGAGGTACCAGTTATCTATGGACCCTGTCGCGGGTGGCTGGGTGACCTGAGTGGAGCTACCAGTCCTTAGGTCCCTGATGTGGGTAGGTGAGGACCTTGTTTAATAGGCAAAGCAATGTCAAACGTCAAACACCCACCTCCCCACCACATAGCAGAAATGGTTGGAGTTTGCCCACAAGGGCCTATTCTCCCAAAATAGGCCCACAAAGGTCCATGCAGAAGGGAAACATGCTCAAGGTCCACGGACAGTTTATACCTGGACAGGAGCCGCTTCTGTCCTGAGCTCGCCTGGTTAATGGAGCTAGCAAATTATCTTTTCCCCCCAGTTGCAAATTTTTTCCTTCCCCAAGGCCGGGTGGATGGCTCTAGGTGCTCTCCAGGGTCTATCTCCGGCCCAGGGATTCAGCCACTGAAGCCAGCTTGTGGGTGGGGGGCATATTAAAATATATGCAAGTAGTTAGCTTTTGCTGAGAGCCACGCCCTTCTCCTCAGGCTCCGGAGGTGTGAGTGGGCTGTGTGGCTGCTGCTTCTCCTGAGGAAACTGCGGCTGAACGCTAGTACCAGCCCGTCGCCACCAACGCTGCTCCGGGAATGATGCCTGAGGGCTCCCCGCGATTCAGCTCGGGTAACTCCTCTCCACTTCTGAACGGTCTCTTCCTTTCCCTGCCCCTCAGTTCACTGTCTAAGCTTGCCTTTGATGCTCAGGGCTCCCAGCTTGTCACAAGTGTACTTGTTTCAATTGTTTTTTCGGGCGTTTGTTGTAAAGAGGGCTCGATGGAAGCGTCTGTCTATTCCGCCATCTTGGCTCCACCTCCTTTAATTTTATTTTTTATGTATGCGTATTATCTAATCTTTCCACAACAAACATGTATTAAATGTATATAAAATAGGAAAAATAATCATTTAATTCTTTTTGTGGTAATTTCAGACTCTTCAAGTATGCTTTTGATAGGAAAAATAATTATCCAATTCTACCTCTACCCTTCAGAGTAGACGTCTCAGTACTCATGAGGTGCTCTGGCGGCCACAACTCTCAACATCCAGGCCTGTTCCCAGAGAGTCCAGCCAAAGCTACTGCCCCTTGGCCCCTTCCAGACTGACTAGTTAAGATCTGGTTTACTGTGAGGATTAAAGTGATGCATAGTGCCTGGCCATGATAAGTGTTTAAAAAGTATTGACTATTATTATTACTATCTTTTATTCTTTTTTGTCTCCTATTCATGAAAGATGACAGACATACTATTCCCTGGCCCCACCCATCCAGCTTTTTCTTTGTTATCATTTAAAATAGTTCCTGGAATATTATTAGAGTCAAAATTTACTATTTGTCTGCCCAGTACCCCTCTCATTTTCGAAATTATTTTTCCTCCAAGTTATGGCCATGTGGTCTACATGAGACGGGGCTCTTTCACAGGTGAATTCACCTGGCTGCAGTGATTGGTCTAGGAGAGTGAGCGTCATCCATGCTGGGCCAATCAAAAACCTTCCTTGTTAAGCTTCAAATGAGGAAGAGCTACTTTCCTCTCTTGGCCATGAAGTTGATAGAATGTGACAAACTGTAGTGAGCTCAGAAGAGAGTAACAGGATGAGTTTAAATAACCCAAAATCATGTTGCTTAAGGAACCTAGAGAAGCCCCGACCCTCACAGCTTGACTGGCATGTATTCAATATAACTTCATTTCTTTTTGCAAAACTTTCTCAGAATTCATTTATAGTTTGCTCCAGGAGTCTTGGTGGGGCAGGGGTTAAGCGATCAGCTGTTAACCAGAACCAGGGCTTTGAACCAGCTCTTCTGGGTTCAGTCATGGCTGAGGAAGCAAAACCAGAACAGACCTGAATTTTTTAAATTTAAGTGAACCAGAATGATAGCCGGAACGGAAAAAATTATGGGTCAAAGCCCTGCTAGAAAGCTAATCTCCCTCTTAGAAAACAGAGTCAGCGTACTCATTGCATAGCAATCTCTTGCCCCTCGGACTTTGAGCAAAGTTGGAAACAGTGGGGCCCTGCTCAGAGATAGTAGTTGACCACTGCTTTGTATATGTGTCACCCTCCACAGCCCTGGCAATAATCCAGTCTCCCACATCAGGCTCCTGAAAGACCTCACTATGCCTCAGGTTCTGAGTCTCCCAATCCAGGACTTCAACTCATAATTTTTCCCTTCTGGTTATTATTCCAGATCACCCAAATTGTAAAAACTAGGCTTTGTTCCGGTTTCGCTTCATCGGCTATCACTGAACTGGTTTGAATCTGTTTGAAGCCCTGGTTAGGACTCACCAGCCGCTCCACAAGAGGGTGTCACAGTCTGCTTCTGTACAGATTTTCAGCCTTGGAAACTCTATGGGGAAGTTCCACTCTGCCCTTTAGAGTTGCTATAAGTCGGAATTCACTCGACAGCAACAGGTTTGCTTGTTGTTTGCTCCAAGTCTGGCCAATTCTACCCTCCCTCCTACTGGAGCCTTTCTGCTGTCCCCGTTTTAAACTTTGGATTTGGAGTTTGGTGCTGGCAAAAACTCCTGTCTTCCATCTCAAAATCCTTTAGAATTTGTTATGGATTGAATTGTGTCCCGGAAAAATGTGTGTCAACTTGGCTAGGCCATGATTCCCAGTATTGTGTGGTTGTCCTCTGTTTTGTGATCAGATTTAATTACCTATGTGTTGTAAATCTAAATCTCTATGATGGTAATGAAGCAGGATTAGAGGCAGTTATGTTAATGAGGCAGGACACAATCTATAGGATTAGGTCCTATCTTGAGTCAATCTCTTTTGAGATATAAAAGAGAGAAGTGCACAGAGAGGAAGGGGACCTAATACCACCAATAAAGAAGAGCTGGGAGCAGAGGGAGTCCTTTGGATTTGGGGTCCCTGTGCTCAGAAGCTCCTAGACCAGGGGAAGATTGATGACCAGGACCTTACCCTAGAGCCGATAGAGAGAAAACCTTCCCCAGGAGCTGGTGCCCTGAATTAGGACTTCTAGCCTCCTAAACCGTGAGAGAATCTACTTGTGGTATTTCTGTTACAGCAGCACTCAATAACTAAGACAGAATTGTACGTATTTTCTTCCCTTTCCACCCAACTTTGAATCACCCAAAGAGCTATACCGGAAGTTAGAAGATCTGGTCTCTGAACTGCTGGTGATCTTGGACAAGTTATTAACTGCTCTGGTCCTCTATTTCTTCTCCTATAAAATGAAAGGACTGGACTAGTCTTTAAGATTCTTTCCTGTGGAAGACTTTATATTTTTCTCAGGTGTCTGTCCATCTGACTCGCCGATACCCATAAACAACCTTGGTAAATATTGTTATTCCCTTTCCTGCAACTTCTTGCTTATTTCTTTCTTTATACATCTACTTTGTTCCAAAATTATTTAATTCAAAGCACTCCAAATTTATGGTAAACTTCCCTAGTCCCTCCTGCTTTTGATCTATACTGTGGCCCCAAAGACCAGGTACTTGTATTCTCGTAAGTCAGAAAGCAATGCAAATTGAAATTACCCTAAGACACCTTTCTTTTTTTAATTCTGGAAGTTGACAAAGATTAAAAATTTCATAACTTATTTAATAGAGGAAAGTGTAGGGAAAAAGCATCTTCATGCATTGACAGTGAGACTATGAATTGGTACAACATCTCTGAAGAGCAATTTTTGAATATCTGCTGAAATTTTACATTTGCAGCTGTTGATTCAGCAATTCCAATGCTAAGGATTTGTCTTAAAGATATACTCACATATGAGGGAAATGACATATATACAAAGTAATTCATTACAATATCAGTTATAAATGCAAAATAATGGAAAACCTAAATGTCTATCATTATGAGGCTTGCTAAATACATATGGGACCTCCATCCAATAGAATTATTTCTCAGCTGTTGAAAGAATGAGGCAGCACAATTTGTAGTGATATGAAATTATTTCAAAGAAATGTTGATAAGAGCAAAAACAGATATAGAACAACATATACAGACAGTGTGCTCCCATTTATGTATATGTTTATGCTTATATATTCAGAGAATGTTTCCAACTGGTTGCACAAGAAAACAGAGCCGTTAAGCACATCTGGAGAAAAGAACAGGTATAGTGGAGAAGAGCAGTAAAAGAAGATTAATTTTCTTCTGAAAAGTGAAAATTCACTTTTTACTATAGAGTATAAGGAAGTCCAATGAATTCCCAATCTTCCTCATGGACATTATTTTCATTGCTTGTTTTGAAGAATCAAAGTTATTCATCAATTTATTTTTTTTGTCCCCACTTTGTTGTTGCTCTAAACACATTTTACCTATCCATAGGTAATGTGACTTGACTCGAGATAGTAGGAACGGAGCTACTAACATGCACATAGATTTTGGAGCCCTTTAGGTAGTAGAAACTGCAGGAGTTGAAGGTGATCCTTTGGGGAGTGGCAGTGTGAGAGGAAAGAGTCAAGGATGATACCTGGGCACCTGAATGGAAGGTGGTATCATTTGCTAAAATGGGGAACATATGAGGAAGAACAAGCTTGGGAGATGGACTTCTGTTTTTACACAGGGAATTTGAGGTTCCTGGGGGAGATCCAAGTGGAGATGCTCAGGAGGCAGACTGATATTCAGGTCCACAGCTACAGAGAAAGATCCGGATAGAGACTTGGATCTAGGCATCAACCTCAGATGTGAAAAAGGGAAGAGGGAGAACTACAGTTAGGAGAGACTATGGGGGTAGAGAGAGGGTTGTTTAAAGAGGAGAAGAACTTGAACAAGTACAAACACTAACAGGAAGAAGCTGGGGAGCTGGAAAGATGGACCATGAACATGCTAGGAGGACTGGAAGGATACTTAATAAAGGTTCCCACCCTTCCCAGAGGAGAGAAGGGAGGAAAATCAAGCATCGTGGAGAGAAATTCTCTCAGACAGGAGGAAGAAAACCACTTCCACTGTAAGCTGAAGGAAGGAGAACAGATGCAGTTGCCATTTGTAGGTGGAGTAGCCGGAAAGCAAGGGAGTTCCACTCTAGTGACGTAGGTTTTCTCACTGAAGTTGGGAAATGACATCTGCTAATAGTATTTTTTTTTTTTTTAATAGTAATAGAGGAGCCCTGGTGGTGCAGTGGTTAAGAGCTCAGGCTGATAGCCAAAAGGTCAGCAGTTCGAATCCACCAGCCGCTCCTTGGAAACCCTACGGAACAGTTCTACTCTGTCCTATAGGGTTGCTGTGAGTCAGAATTGACTCGGGAGCACATAACAGCAGCAAAAGTAATGGGGCAGGCGATGGTGTAGGGAGTTTGAGCAGAAGAATGCCTTGATGTAACTTCTGCAGAAATGAGAACCAAACGTATGTGGTAGAATGATATTTTGAGATATTAACTGTTATGGATTGAACTGTGTCCCCTAAAAATATGCGTTGTAAATCCTGATCCCTATACCCAAACCAAAAAAAACAAACCCAGTGCCGTCAAGTTGATTCCGACTCATAGCGACCCTACAGGACATAGTAGAACTGCCACATAGAGCTTCCAAAGAGTGCCTGGTGGATTCAAACTGCTGACCTTTTGGTTAGCAGCCGTAGCTCTTAACCACTACACCACCAGGGCATCTAGGAAGGAAGGCCTGGCGACCTACTCGTGAAAAATTAGCCGTTGAAAACCCTATGAACCACAATTCTACTCTAACACACATGCCGTCGGTATGAGTCGGAATCACTGTGGCTAGTGACTCCCTATACCAGGGGTTATAATTCCATCTGGGAATGGGTTTTATTTGTTAAGAGGCCATATCAGTGACATCTTTGCTTTTCGACACTTTAAAGAGGTCTTTTGCAGATTTGCCGAATGCAATGCATCGTTTGATTTCTTCACCGCTGCTTTCATGGGTGTTGACTGTGGATCCAAGTAAAATGAAATCCTTGATGACTTCAATATTTACCCCATTTATCATGATGTTGCTTACTGGTCCAGTTAAGAGGATTTTTATCTGCTTCGTGTTGAGGTGTAAGCCATACTGAAGGCTGTAGTCTTTGATTTTTTATCAGTAAATGCTTCCAGTCCTCTTCACTTTCAGCAAGCAAGGTTGTGTCATCTATGTATCACAGATTGTTAATGAGTCTTCCTCCAATCCTGATGCCACATTCTTCCTCATGTAGTCCAGCTTCTCACAGCATTTGTTCAGCATACAGATTAAGTATGGGGAAATGATACAACCCTGACACACATCTTTCCTATATTTATATACACACACATACATATATGTATGTATACATACATACCAAAAAAAACCAAACCAAATCCGCTGCCATCGAGTCGATTCTGACTCACAGCGATCCTACAGGGCAAAGTAGAACTGCCCCATAGTTTCCAAGGAGCGCCTGGCGGATTCAAACTGCTGACCTTTTGGTTAGCAACCATAGCACCTAACCACTACAGCACACATATATACATATATACACACACACACACACACACACACACACACATATATGTATGTATTTATATTATTCCCCTTTGGGAAGCCATGTGTGTGTATATATATATGTAAAATTGACAGAAAAAGGGCCTGGAGGGGTACATATCATACTATTAATAGTTTGGGGAAGGAAATTGAGAATGAAATCAAAGGAAGTGATTTCACTTGTTACTTTATAAGCTTCGATTTGCATAACTTTTTCTTAAGTATGGAAACTCACCCATTGATATCCTTAGAATTTGGATTGAAGGTTGGAGTGCAGGAAACCTCCCCTCCTTTTTTAATATATATCTCTACTATTTTAACTTTTATAGTGAGCATTAGTTACTTTTGTAATTTAACAAAGTTATTCAAAAGAAAAAAATCACTTATAATTTTGTATGATAAGTACAGGAACACAGAGGAAGAGCCTTCATCCCAAACTGGAAGGTAGTAAAGCAAAGAAGGGGAAGAATTGCTCAGGGGGTGGGTGCTGGGACAATTGGACCTTCACATGTGAAAGAATGAAGCTGGACCTATACCTCTCACCATGTAAGAAAATAAACTCCACATGAATCAACAACCTAAATGTAAGAAATAGAACTATAAAACTCTTAGAAGAAAACATACGGGTAATGCTTTAGGATCTAGTTTTTAGAAATAGATTCTTAGATATGATATCAAATGTATGAACAACAGAAGGGAAAATAGATAAGCTGAACTTCATCAAAATTAAAAACTTCTGTGCATCAAAAGACTTTATCAACAAAGTGAAGAGACAACCTACAGATTGGGAGAAAATTTGGGGGAATCATATATAGGATAAAGGTTTAATATCCAGAATACAGAAAGAACTCCTTGGCAAAAAAACCTAGCAACAACAACAAAAAAAACCCGATAAAAAAATGGGGAATAGATTTGAAAAGACATTTCACCAAAGAAGATATACAAATAGCATGCACATGAAAAGATGCTCAGCATCATTAGTCATTAAACCAAAAAAAAAAAAAAAAAACCTGTTGCCACTGAGTTGATTTCAACTCATAGCAACCCTATAGGACAGAGTGGAACTGCCCCATGGAGTTTCCAAGGCTGTAAACTTTGCAGAAGCAGACTGCCACATCTTTCTCCTGTGGAGCACCACCAACCTTTGGTTAGCAGCCAAGCACTTAACCACTGTACCACCAGGGCTCCTTAGTCATTAGGGAAATGCAAATTGAAACCACAATGAGATATCACTTCATCCCCATTAAGATGGCTATGATAAAACAAAACAAAAAAACCCAGAGAACAAAGGATGTTGGTAAGGATGTGGAGAAACTGGAATGCTCATCCATTGCTAGTAGGACTGTAAAATGGTACAGCCCTTGTGGAAAACAGACCAAGGACTTCTCAAAAAGTTAAACATAAAATTACTATACAATCCAGCAATTCTACTTCTAGGTGTATACCCAAAAGAACTGAAAGCCAGAACATAAACAGATCCGTGTACACCAATGGTCACTGCAGAACTATTCACAATAACCAAAAAATGAAAACAATCTAAATGTCCATCAATAGATGAATGGATAAATAAAATGTGGTATATGCATACAATGGAATATTACTTGGCCATAAAGAAAATCGAAGTCCTGACACATACTACAACCCAGATAAACCCTGAAAGTATTATGCTAAGTGAAATAAGTCAGTTACAAAAGGACAAATATTGTATGATCCCACTTATATGAAATACCTAGAATTTGGCAAATGTATAGAGACCAAAGTTTGTTAGTGGTTACCAGGGGCTGGAGGGAGGGGGAAAGAAGCAGTCACTGGTTAGGGGGCACTGAGTTTCTGTGAAAAGTGATGGGAAAATTTGGAAATGGATAGTGGTGATGTTTGTACAACATGGTGAACGTTATTAGTGTCCCTGAATTGTACATGCAAAAAAATGTTGAAATGGCAAACGTTTTCTTATAAATATTTTTACCACAATTAAAAAAAAAGGTGTGGTGGATTGGGGAGTTTAAAGGGGATGGAAGCTGTGTCAGGAGAGGTACTAAGGCATGAAACAAGTATATTTGGGGAAACCCAATACTATCATGTCCTTCGATGGCACTGGGACTAGGAAGGGCAAGAGTGTGGCATGCTGGGAAATGACAGAGAGGTGGTGGGCAGAGAGAGGGACTAGTAGCAAATGGCCCACTTTAGCTTAACCATCAGGCATGGTCCAGTGACTGGCTTGCTGGTTAATCAGATGTTTAGCAAATAGTATTAACAAGGCGTTTCATTATGCCTCATAACTCATATCTAGCTGTGCAATTTCAATTTCCCACTACTTTTCAATTTTATTTAAAATTTTTGAAAAATGAACATGTGCTTGGTACAGAAAGGTATATCATAAAAAGGTCATCTTTCAACTTTTAATCAGCCTCTTACTTTCCCACCTTAGAGTCAACTACTATAAGATTTTTCCAGAAATGAAATGATTTGTTTCGAGAAACAAGTACTTGGCACAACCACAGCCTTTCAGGCTGGTATCTGGGCTCTACAACATCATCTTGGTTTGAAAGAAGTGACATATGATGCAGGTGATTTAAATGTCTTGAGCTCAGCAGAACAGGTCTAAGGGGCTAAATATAACTTCCCCCAAAGTTCACCTACACAGAAAATTGGGAGTTTCAAATGTTTATGAGAAACTCATCTATTTTTAACAGTGAATTTGATTAGAATAATAGAAAGCTAGAAGATCCCTATGGGCCAGACCTTACAGTTCAGAGCATACCCAAGGACTAAAACCCACGATTTCTGACTTCTTGCTTATATGGTTGCCCTTTAACTACACTAGGCTAGCTCTGAAAACCAGTATGAAGATTGAAAAGTAAGAGTTATGACAATTCTTGATGCAAATGTAAGTCTTGAGTTGCCTTTCTTTACTTTTATATCCCCAAGGAAACCAGGATACATTAGCTGAGCTCTGCTTAATTAGGATCTTACTTAACAAAAATAAAAAAGAGTTGTTCAAACAGTACATTTTATATAATTTCATTGTATGAGGTCCAAAATAAGGAAAACTAATATTCGTGATAGAAATAAGAGGGGTTGCCTCTGGGAGGATGAGGGAATTGACTATAAATGGGCCTCAGAGAACTTTCTGGGCTGAAGGAGATATTTTATACCTTGATTTGTATGTATGTTATGCAAGTGTATACAGTTGTCAAAACTCACTGAATTACATTGAAGAGGAAATCACCAAATCAATGCGATTTAGAGTAGCCCCCAAGAAGATAAAATACTTAGGAATAAATCCTACCAGAGATGTAAAAGACTTATACAAAGAAAACTAAAGTACACTTCTGCAAGAAACCAAAAAAGACTCACATAAGTGGAAAAACGTACCTTGTTCGAGGATAGGAAGACTTAACATTATAAAAATGTCTATTCTACCAAAAGCGATCTATACATTTAATGCAATTCTGATCCAGATCCCAAGGACATTCTTTAATGAGATGGAGAAACAAATCACCAACCTCATATGGAAGAGAAAGAGGCCCCGGATAAATAAGGCATTACTGAAAAAGAAGAACAAAGTGGGAGGCCTTACTTTACCTGATTTTAGAACCTATTATACCCCCACAGTAGTCAAAACAGCCTGGTACTGATACAACAACAGACACATAGACCAATGGAACAGAATTGAGAATCCAGACATAAATCCATCCTCATATGAGCAGTTGATATTTGACAAAGGCCCCAAAACAGTTAAACGGGGAAAAGACAGTCTTTTAAACAAATGGTGCTGGCATAACTGCAAAAAAATGTAACAATACCCATACCTCACTCCATGCACAAAAACGAGCTCAAAATGGATCACAGACCTAAATATAAAGTCTAAAACGATAAAGATCATGGAAGAAAAAACAGGGACAACATTAGGAGCCCTAATACATGCCATAAACAGTATACAAAACATTATTAAGAATGCAGAATTATAACTAGATAACTGGGAGCTCCTAAAAATCAAACACCTATGCTCATCCAAAGACTTCACCAAAAGAGTAAAAAGACTACTTACAGACTGGGAAAAAGTTTTTACCTATGACATTTCCGATCAGCATCTGATCTGTAAAATCTACACGATACTGCAAAAACTCAACTACAAAAAGACAGATAACCCTATTAAAAAATGGGCAAAAGATATGAATAGGCACTTCACTAAAGGAGACATTCAGATAGCTAACAGATACATGAGGAAATGTTCACGATCATTAGCCATTAGAGAAATGCAGATCAAAACTACAATAAGATTTCATCTCACTCCAACAAGGCTGGCATTAATCCAAAAAACACAAAATAATAAATGTTGGAGAGGCTGTGGAGAGACTGGAACACTTATACACCGCTGGTGGGAATGGAAAATGGTACAACCTCTTTGGAAATCGATTTGGTGCTTCCTTAAAAAGCTAGAAATAGAACTACCATACGATCCAGCAATCCCATTCCTTGGAATATATCCTAGAGAAATAAGAGCCTTTACACAAACAGATATATGCACACCCATGTTTATTGCAGCTCTGTTTACAATAGCAAAAAGAGGGAAGCAACCAAGGTGCCCATCAATGGGTGAATGGATAAATTATGGTATATTCACACAATGGAATACTACGCATCAATAAAGAACAGTGAGGAACCTGTGAAACATTTCATAACATGGAGAAACCTGGAAGGCATTATGCTGAGTGAAATTAGTTGCAAAAGGACAAATATTGTATAAGACCACTATTATAAGAACTTGAGAAATAGTTTAAACTCAGAAGAAAACATTTTTTTGTGGTTACAAGAGGAGGGAGGGTGGGAGGCGTATTCACTAATTAGTTGGTAGATAAGAACTACTTTAGGTGAAGGGAAAGACAGCACATAATACAGGGGAGGTCAGCACAACTGGACTAAACAAAGAGCAAAAAAGTTTCCTGAATAAACTGAATGCTTCGAAGGCCAGTGTAGCAGGGGCAGGGGTTTTGGGACCATGATTGCAGGGGTCCTCTAAGTCAATTGGCATAATAAAATCTATAAGAAAACATTCTGCATCCCACTTTGAAGAGTGGCGTCTGGGGTCTTAAATGCTAGCAAGCAGCCATCTAAGATGCATCAATTGGTCTCAACCCACCTGGATCAAAGGAGAATGAAGAACACCAAGGACACAAGGTGATTACGAGCCCAAGAGACAGAAAGGGCCACAGGAACCAGAGACTACATCATCCTGAGACTGGAAGAACTAGATGGTGGCCAGCTACAACCAATGACTGCCCTGATAGGGAATACAACAGAGAAGCCCTGAGGGAGCAGGAGATCAGTGGGATGCAGACCCCAAATTCTTATAAAAAGGCCAGACTTAATGGTCTGACTGAGACGGGAAGGACCCTGGTGGTCATGGCCCCCAGACCTTCTGTTGGCCCAGGACAGGAACCATTCTCAAAGCCAACTCTTCAGACATGGATTGGACTGGACAATGGGTTGGAGAGGGATGCTGGTGAGGAGTGAGCTTCTTGGGTCAGGTGGATGCTTGAGACTATGTTGGCATCTCCTGCCTGGAGGGGAGATGAGAGGGTGGAGGGAGTTAGAAGCTGGTGGAATGGACACGAAAAGAGAGAGTGGAGGGAGAGAGCGGGCTGTCTCATTAAGGGGAGAGTAACTGGGAGTGTGTAGCAAGGTGTATATAAGTTTTTATGTGAGAGACTGACTTGATTTGTAAACTTTCACTTAAAGCACAATAAAAATTATTAAAAAACTCATTGAATTGTATACTTAAGATATGGGCATTTTATTGCCAATGAATTATGCTTCAGTTAAAAAGGAAAGCAGCTGTTTACTCCAAGGTGCGATCTTTGATCTCATAAAGAGCCATCTGAGCTTCCGCTTTAGTCCTCTGAGTGTATTTAAATGTCACTGAATAGCTGATTCACCACGCACCAAGGGAAGGATATGGCTCAACAAATTTGTAGACTTTGAACATGTTTGTGCCATTTCCTTAGCATGTCTGCGCTTTGCAGGAATTTATCAAGCTTTCAGCAGTTACCTGTCCTCACAATCGGCCATGATAATAATTTATATACTTGACTGATGATTTACAGTGACGGTGGTTTTTCTCCACCTTCACTTTGTCGAGCTTTTTTTGACACTCAGCGAGGCAGGTAAGACAGGTGTTATTATTCATTTTACAAATTGGGAAAGTGAAGTTCAGAAAGGTCAAATAATTTGCCCAAGATCCCACAGCTAGTAAAAAGGCAGAGCTGAAATCTCAATCCAGGTTCAAGAAATTTGAAATTGTACATTTAGAATTTTCCCCACTATGTCGTATTTCTGAAAAATCCAGCTGAGGGTAAGGCTAGCTAGGTTCAGAGCATCAGAGTGCTGGAGAACACTAATCTTCAGCAACTCAGTGGAAGAGAAATCGTAACGCAGGGCTGGAGTCAGCGTGGGCAAGTGAGGCACTGTCATGGATTGAATTGTGTTCCCCCAAAATATGTGTCAAGTTGGCTAGGCCATGATTCCCAGTATTGTGTGGTTGTCCTCCATTTTGTGATCTGATGTAATTGTCCTAGGTGTTGTAAATACTAATCTCTGTCTGTGGTTAATGAGGAAAGATTAGGTAACATAAAAGAGGATTAGGGTGGGATGCGACACCCTTACTCAGGTCACAGCCTTGATGGGATATAAAGGGAGTTTCCCTGGGGTATGGGCTGTATTGCTTTTATCCTACAAGAGATAAAAGGAGAGAGAAGCAAGTAGAGAGAGAGGGACTTCCTACCACCAAGAGAGAAGAGCTGGGAGTGGATCATGTCCTTTGGACCTATGGTCCCTGTGCCGAGAAGCTCCTAGACCAGGGGAAGATTTATGACTGGGACTTTCCCAGAGCCGACAGAGAGAAAAAGCCTTCCCCTGGAGCTGGCACCCTGAATTCAGACCTCTAGACTCCTAAACTGTGAGAGAATAAATTTGTTTGTTAAAACCATCCACTTGTGGTATTTCTGTTACAACAGCACCAGATAACTAAGACGGGCACCTATGGCACCTAGGTTTCAGCAAGATCCAACCCTGCAGTTGCATGGACCTGGGAGGGTGGCCTCTATTTTGTGCCCTTGGGGCCTTGTGTGCTTCACCCTAGTCCTGGTCGTGTGTAGTGGTCTGCCCTACATGTACAGCAGTTTCTATTTTACAAACCATTTCTACACCAGTTAGCAAATAGGGTCGTCATAAACTCTCTGTGAGGTAAACAGCATTGTTGTTAATGTCATCTAGTCATTACCAATTTAAACATAAGGGAACTGAGTCTCAGAGCTAGGTGAGATGACTTGACTAAGGTTCTTTAGATAGTAAATAGTGGAACCAAGAACTAAAAAGGGGTCTTCAGGCTTCAAATTCTGCCAATCTTACTTTTCAGTACTGCTTAGTGATCTGGCCATAAGGAGTATTACGATGATGAGGTTTTTAGTTGACTGTATACTCAATAAACAGCTGACCAAATGGCTTCCAAATTTTAGTGCAAACTTAGGCAACAATAACCATTCAACAATTCCCGATAAAAACTCTCAGCAGAGTAAGAATTGAAGGGACTTCCTCAGACTGATAAAGGGCTTCTATGGAAAACCCAGAGCTAACATATCAGTGGTGAAAGACAGCCTCCCATGATCAGGAACAAGGTAAGGATGTCTGTTCTCACCACTTTTATTCCATTTTGCACTGAAGGTTCTAATAAGTGCAATAAAGCAAGAAAAAGAAATAAGGCATTCAGATTGGAAAGAAAGAGTAAAACTGTCTTTACTCACCGATGACAAGATTGTCTATGTAGAAAATCCTACGGAATACACGAAAAGCAACTAGAAGTAATAACTGAGTTTAGCAAGGTGGCAGGATACAAGGTCAATATACAAAAAATTCATTTATTTTTTCTAAATATTAGCAACAATTAGCAATTGAAAAAATTTTAAATGCCATTTATAATAGCATCAAAATATGAAATACTTAGGAATAGTCTGACATAAAATGTTTAAGATCTGTATGCTGAAAACTATAAAATATAATTGAGAGAAATTAAAGATGACAGAGGTAGAGATCTGTATTATGTTCATGGCTCAGAAGACTCAATATTATTACGATGTCATTTTCTCCCAGTAGGCTATTTTTGTAGAAATTAGTGAGATTATCCTAAAATTTATATGAAAATGCAAAGAACCTAGAATGGCCAAAACAACTCTGAAAAAGAACAAAGTTGAAAGACTTGCACTACTTGACTATAATATTTATTACAAAGCTATAGTAATCATGACAATATAGTATTGGCATAAAATTAGACAATGTAGATAGATAGACGAATGATATAAATGATAGATCAATGTAACAGGTAACAGAATAGAGTCCAGAAATATATCCACACATTTATGATCAATTGATTTTTGACAAAGGTGCAAAGGCAATTCAGTGGGAAAAGGATAATCTTTTAAAGAAATGGGGCTAGAAGAGTTGGATATCCATAAGCAAAAAAAAAAGAAAGAAAGAAGGAAAGAAAAGTAAAGTAAAAAAATGAACTTTGACACATACAGTGCACCATCTTCAATAAAAAAGAAACACAAAATGAACTATAGACCTAAATGTAGGAGCTAAAACTATAAGACTTCTGGGAGAAATATTCATGACCTTGGGTAAGGGAAGATATTAGACATAACATCAAAAGCACTATTCCTTTAAAAAAAAAAAAAAAGCTTTGATAAATTGAATTTTATCGAAACTAAGAACATCTAATATTCAAAAGACACTGTTAAGAAGAATGAAGAGTAGCCATAGATTGGGAGAAGTTATTTGCAAACCAAATGTAAAACCCTAGTATCCAGGATATACAAAGAAATTTCAAACCTCAACAATAAAAAAACTCAACATGTGAACAAAAGATTTGAACAGACATTTCACCAAAGAGGATAAATGGCAAATAAGCACATGCAAAGATGCTCATCATCACTAGTCATTAAAAAAAAAAAAAAATTTTTTTTAGGGTTATGCAAATTAATACCATAATGAGATACCACTACACATGCATGCATGCTATAGGATACCAAAAATTAAAAAGACTGACCATTCCAAGTGTTGTCAATGAAGTGGAGCACCTGGAACTCTCAGGCTGCTGGTGGAGATGTAAAATGGGACAACCATTTTGGAAAGCCATTTGGCAGTTTCTTAAAAAGCTAAAAACACACACCTACTATTCCATTTTTAGGAATTTACCCAAGAAAAATGAAAGCATGTGTCCATACAAAGACTTGTGCAGGATCTTCCCAGCTTTATTGGTAATAGCCAAAAACTGAAAACAACTCAAAGGTCTATCAACAGGCAAATGAATAAATACAGTATAATCCATGCAATGGATTACTACTTATCAGTAAAAAGAAATGAATTATTGATGCATGCAACAATAATTATGCTGAGAGAAATAAGCCAGATTCCCTAGCTTGTATGATTGCATTTCTATAAAATCCTAGAAAAGGCAAAAAAATCTATTTGACCAATAGGTGGTGTATTGTTAACAGTGGTTACCCAAAAGATTTGTCCACATCCTAATCCCTGAAATTTATTGTTAAATATTTTATAGAGGCAAGAATTAAAATGGCTTACCTGGGCCAAGAGCCAAACAAAAATTAATCTTAAGGTCATTTACAAGAAACAGCTACTTTACACAGCATCAAAACTTCAACAAGTTTTCCTTATCAGCAGGGATTAGCAATACTTACCAGCATAAATAAACAATACTCACCCAATCAAAACAAGCTACCTAGCATTCATGACCAATTTCCTCCCAAAAGGGCAGGATACCTCCTCATCTTTGCTTTAAAAGGCCAAGCTGTAACTGTGTAAACTCGAGCCCCTCACCATCTTCTGTTTGGGTGCTCCCTGTTCACGAACAGCTTCTCACTCGGTAAACCCTGTTAACTCTAATTGACTTGTTGATCAGATTTTCCTCTTGACACTGTATTCCTGTATTTGGTGAAAGGGTTTTTGCAGATGTAGTTAAGGATCTAGAGATGAGATCCTCCTGGATTATCCAGGTGGGTCCTAAATCCAATGACACATGTCCTTACAAGAGGAAGGCAAAGGGAGACTTGAAACTGACAGAACAGACCATAGAGGCAGAAATTGGAGTGATGCAGCCACAAGTTAAGGAACGCCCACAGTCACCAGGAGCTGGAAGAGGCAAAGAACAAGCTCTCCCCTAGAGCCTCTAAAAGGAGTGTCACCCTGTCAACACCTTGATTTCAGACTTTTGTCCTCCAGAGCTGTGAGAGAGTAAGTTTCTATTGTTGTTAAGTGTCTTTGAGTCAGTTCTGATTCACAGCGACCCTGTGTACAACAGAACAAAACACTGGTTCTGACCATCCTTACAGTCATTGTTATGTTTGAGCCCATTGTCGCAGTCACTGTGTCAGTCCATCTCATTGAGGGTCTTCCTCTTATTTGCTGATGCTCTACTTTACCAAGTGTGATGTCCTTCTCCAGGGACTGATTCCTCCTGATAACATGTCCAAAGTACGTGAAATGAAGTCTTGCCATCCTCGCTTCTAAGGAACATTCTGTCTGTACTTCTTCTAAGATAGACTTGTTTGTTCTTCTGGCAGTCCATGGTCTAGCCAATTATATCTGTTGTTTTAAGCCACCTGATTTGTGGTGACCTCAGGAAACTGATACAAGTGTCTCCCTGGCAATGGGACAGGGCAGAGGGTAGAGGGCATGGGAAGGAGAGATTACAAAGGGCATGAGGAAACTTCTGGAGATGATATTTTCATTGTCATAATTGTAATGATGGTTTCATGGGTTATTATGTCAAAATTTATCAATGTGTATACTTTAAAAATGTATCCATTACACATTATAAAGCTGTTAAAAATAGACATTAGACATACCCATTGCTGTGGAGTTGATTCCGACTCATAGCAACCCTATAGGACAGAGTAAAACTGCCCCACAGAGTTCCCAAGCAGTGGCTGGTGGATTTGAATTGCCTACATCTTAGTTAGCGGCTGAGCTGTTAACCACTGCGCCACCAGGGCTCCATATTAGACATAACGGTCTAAAACAAGATTCTGCCTGAAACATTGTGGTCTTTTCTGAGTAGTCTGCATAACATTGACACACTGCATTTTCAGGACAGTGATGAGGTGAAGTCCCACCATATACAGAACAATTGAATAAGCTATTAAAACGCTGGTGTTTCATATTTTGTAGAACTAGATCACTTTAAAAAGTATTTTCACTGCTGAGTCAAGTAGTGCACTATGATTCTGTTTCTTGAACAACCGGCTTTTTTCCTGGAGTAATAATTACCTTTCCTTCTCACATTCGCTGTTTTCTATCTTTAAATGTTCGCTCACTCCCCAACAACTCACAATCACAATTTTCTTCTTGTTTGTTGTTTAAGTGTATCAAATAATCTCCACCACCACCCCTGGCCCCTGGAGACCGTCGTTCAATAGCCTTGCCACCCTGTTCTAATCTAGATTGCTTGCTTTCCAGGCCTGCGGCACAGCTGTCATTCTGGGTATTCCCCCCTTGCTTCTTTCCAGTGTTAGATCCTATTTTCTTGATCTCATATCTTCCCGAACCCACGTTTTATCCCCTCTTATGTCTTGCCAGAGCATATACTTTAATAGCTCCCAGAAGAAGAAATGTTAGGATATTTTTTTTTTTTTAGATTTTGCATTCATAGTTGGAGTATAAAATTCTAAATAAAATTTGGGAAATTCCTCTGTTGCCTTCTAGCTGTCAGTGATGCTATTGATAAGGTTGATGCCATTCTGCTTTTAGAATTTTTGTTTTGCCCCACCCCCACTCCCCACATCACCCCCCGGTTGTGCAGGGCATTCATAGCAGTGTCAACTGGATTCATGTCATTCAGTTCTGGGAAAATTTCTTGGATTATTTACTTATGTGTTTTTTAAATTGTGATGAAAATATATATCAGCACAAATAAGAAATATTTGCCAATTCAACATTCTTTACATGTGCAATTCAGTGACATTGATCACGTTCATCATGCGTAACCATCACCACTATTCATTTGCAAATAATTCCACCACCATTAACAGAAACTCTGTACCCCCTAACTAAAGACTCTTCCTTCCCCCTCCCTTCTATCCTAGGTAGCCACTACTAAACTTTGGTCTCTATATATTTGCCTATTTCATATTAGCGGGATCATACAATATTTCCCTTTTGTATCTAACTTATTTCACTCAGCCCATTTTTAAGGTTCATCCATGTTGTAGCATGTTTCAAGACTTCATTTCTCTTTATGGCTGAGTAGTATCCCATTGTATGTATATAACACATTTTGTATATCCATTCATCTGTTGATGGGCATTTAGGTTGTTTCCACCTTTTGGCTATTGCGAATAGTTAATGCAATGGTCATTGGTGTACAAGTTCCTGTTGTTAAGAACCAAATGACCGTTTGTGTCAAGTTCAAGGAACGCTGATGGCAAAGTGGTGAAAGCACTTGGCTGCTAATTGAAAGGTTGGCGGTTTGAACCTGCCTGCTGCTTCACGGGAGAAGGATGTGGCAGTCTGCTTCCATAAAGATTTATAGCTTTGGAAATCCTATAGGGCAGTTCTACCCTGTCCTATAGGGTCACTATGAGTCAGAATTGACGATGGGCTGTTTTATGGGTGTTGAGTTTGAACCTTTCCGAATACAATAAATCAAAATGGCCATCTGTGCCAGGTACAAACCTTGACAGTACAATGGGAGTTTTCAAAGTATTCTAACTGCAGGTCAACTTGGCATTTAAGGATGTTTCTGACTTGCCATACCAGCCACAACCAATTCCCATCAGACATGTACCTATAAAGCCAACAGAAAGATTCTTACTTTGTAAATCCTCCCTTCAGTTAAGGATATAACTAGGACCCAGTCATTGTGACTTCCCTGTTCGCTATCCCCTAACTGCCTTTAACAACCTACTTGTCCTGCTGGGATGAGCTCCCCATCACTTTTAGTTTTTGATGCTCTCTGTTCTTGAACTGTTTCTCACTCAATAAATCCTGTTGATTAATTTCACTAGTTGATTGGTTTTTCCTTTTGACACTGCATACATTTCTCAATTTTTTTTTTTTTAATATATATACCAGAATTAGAATTGCTCAGTCATATGGTAGTGCAAAGACCTGGAGTTAGAAAACCAAAAGGGAAGAACACACGTGGCATTTCTCAAGCTGAAAGAACTGAAGAAAAAAATTCAAGCCTCAAGTTGTAATATTAAAGGATCCTATGGGCAAAATATTGAATGATGCAGGAAGCATCAAAAGAAGATAGCAGGAATACACAGAGTCACTATACCAAAAAGAACTGGTTGACATTCAACCATTTCAAGAGGCAGCATATGATCAAGAACTGATCTTACTGAAGGAAGAAGTCGAAGCTGTGCTGAAGGCACTGGTGGAAAACAAGGCTCCAGGAATTGACGGAATACCAACTGAGATGTTTCAACAGATGGATGCAGTGCTAGAAGTGCTCACTTGTTTATGCCAAGAAATTTGGAAGACAGCTATCTGGCCAATAGACTGGAAGAGATCCCTATTTGTGCCCATTCCAAAGAAAGGTGACCAACAGAATGCAGAAATTATCAAACAATATCATTAGTATCACATGCAAGTAAAACTTTGCAGAAGATAATTCAAAAACAGTTGTAGCAGTACATGGATAAGGAGCTACCAGAAATTCAAGCCAGATTCGGAAGGGACACAGAAAGAGATATCACGGCTGATGTCAGATGATCTTGGTTGAAAGCAGAGAATACCAGAAAAGATGTTTACCTGTGTTTTATCGACTATGTGGGTCATAATCAGTTATGGAAAACACCGCAAAGAATGGGAATTCCAGAATGCTTAATTGTGCTCGTGAGGAATTTGTAGGTAGACCAAGAGGCAGTTTGAGCAGAACAAGGGGATACTGGGAAGTTTAAAATCAGGAAAGGTGTGCATCAGGGTTGTATACTTTTACCATACTTATTCAATCTGTATGCTGATCAAATAATACGAGAAGTTGGACTATATAAAGAACGAGGCATCAGGATTGGAGGAAGACTCATTAACAATCAAATTAAGCAGATGACACGACCTTGCTTGCTGAAAGCGAACAGGGCTTGAAGCATTTACTGATGCAGATCAAAGACTACAGCCTTCAGTACACTTCAAGATAAAGAAAACAAAAATCCTCACAACTGGACCAATAAGCAATATGATAAACAGAAAATGTTGAAGTTGTCATGGATTTTCTTTTACTTGGATCCACAGTCAACGCCCATGGAAGCAGCAGTCAAGAAATCAAACGACATACTGCGTTGGGCAAATATGCTGCAAAAGACCTCTTTAAAGTGTTAAAAAGCAAAGATGTCACTTTGAGGACTAAGGCCCTGACCCAAGTCATGGTATTTTCAATGGCCTCATATGCATGTGAAAGCTGGACAACAATTAAGGAATTTTGAAGAAGAATGGATGCCTTTGAATTATTGTGTTGTTGAAGAATATTGACTATACCATGAACTGCCAGAATGAACAAGTCTGTCTTGGATGAAGTACAACCAGGGTGCTCCTTGGAGGCAAGGATGGCAAGACTTTATCTCATGTACTTTGCACATGTTATCAGGACAGACCAGTCCCTGGAGAAAGGCATCATGCTTTGTAAGGCAGAGGGTCAGCAAAAAAGAGGGAGACCCTAAACAAGACGGATTGACACAGCGATTGCAATAATGGGCTCACACATAGCGACGACTGTGAGGACGCACAGGCAATGTTTTGTTCTGTTGTACAATAGGGTCCTATGAGTCGGAACAGGCTGGAAGGCACCTAACAACAAATGGTAGTTCTATGTTTAATTTTTTGAGGAACTGCCAAACTGTTTTCCACAGTGGCTGCAGCATTTTGTGTTCCCACTGGCAATGGTTCAAATTTCACACATCCTCTCCAATGCTTGTTATTTTCCATTTTTTTTTGTCATAGCCATTCTAGTGGTGGTGAAGTGGTATCTCATTGTGGTTTTGATTTGCATCTGCCAGACGTTTTGTTCTGTTGTACATGGAGTCACTGTGAGTCAGAGCGAACTTGATGACAGCTAACCAACAACCACTAATGATATGGAGTATCATGTGTTTATTGGCCACTGTATATCCTCTTTGGTGAAATGTCTGTTCACTTCCTTTGCCCATTTTTTTTTTCTTTTGATTGGGTTATTTATGTTAAGTTTTAGGATTTCTATATATTCTGGACACTAAACAGTTACTGATACATAGTTCCCAATAATCTGTTCCTAATCTGTATGTTTTCTCTTCGGTTCATTGGTAAAGTCCTTTGATGCACTATTTTTTGAAATTTTGATGACGTCCAGTTTATTTGTATTTTGCTGTTCATGCTTTGGTATTATATCTAAGAATCCGTTATTAATGTAATTTTAATTTTTTAAAACAATATCCTCCCTTTCATTGATTTCTTCCTGGATCCCCCACTAGTTAGTTGTATGTTAAGACTTCCTGAACTGCTCCTCTAACTTTCTTATTTCTCAATATTTTTTGTCAATCTTTTGTTCTTTTGTACTGCTTGCTGAGAGCTTTATTTTTCTTCTAGAACTTCTACTGAGGGTTTAATTTGAGCTATATTTTTAATTTCCAACATCTCTTTCTTGTCTTCTGAACAGTCCATCTTAAAAACAGCCTTTTGTTCATGTTTCATAGAAGATCATCTGTCCGAAGATTTAATTTTTTCTGAAGTTATTTTCTGCCATTTCCTAAGTTATCTGCCTCCTCTAAGTTCCTTTTTTCTTGTTTTGATCTCTTTTTAAATTCATGTTAGAGGCTTCCCTCAAATGTCTGATCCCTAACTATTGTCTACATATGGTGTGTTGGTGAGGTGGATGTGTGTGGTTTGTTGGTGAGAGGGTCGGGGGGGAGTATAAAGGAGGGGGATGTTGGTTTGATTTACTGTAAAGTGATTAACAGGGTGGTCAGCTGAGATTTTTTTGGGCTTTTTTGCCGGAGTTATTCTCCCAAAAAAGGGTCTTCTAATCTCATCTGAAGATATAAGCCTGACAGCCAATATTTTAGGAGGATGAGGGAAGGTGACTAGAGGGTTTCACCCTTTAGTATGGAAACTTTAATCCATTATGTACCAGATTGCATCCTTCCAAAATATGTGTCGAATTTCTGCCCTTGTACCTATGGATGTCATCCTGTTTGGAAACAGGGCTTTTCTTTTGTATTGTTAATACAGTCATACCAGTGTAGGGTGGATCCTAAGTCTAATCACTTCTGAGCTATAAAAAGACCAGGATACACACACACACACACACACACACACACACACACGAAGGCAGATGCCATATGAGGAAGTTCTACAAGCCTAGGAATGCCAAGCAATCAAGGAATGCCCAACGCTACCAACAAGGAAGGAGCTGACATAGCCAAGACTGATTTGGACTTTTAGCCTGCAGAACTGTGACAAAATAAATTTCTGTTCTTTAAGGCCACCCACTTGTGGTATTTGTGTTACTGTAGCACTGGGTAACTAAGACATCCTTATTTCAGTTTATCACTTCATCTGTGTTCCCATGTTGAGAACCTCTCTGATTTAATCTCTCCAGAGGCTCTTATAGGGTGGAACAATGGCTAGTCACCTGGCTGCACTGTTCAGGGCTTCTTATGCAGACTTTGGACCAATTCTCTTGTTTTCTCATCCCTCACCTCTGCCTTCTACAGTCCATAGGTCCTATGATGCCTTTCTGGGGTTTGGAAAGATCAATAGCCTTGCCTCTCATCAATATTCCCATTCAGGAATTTAGATTTTAGCTTCTTCCCTCATCTAAGTCTGTAACTACTTCTGGCCCTTGTACCTAAAGTTGTGATCCACAAGATTTCTTTCATCTAAAAATTTGTTAAATCTCTCCTCTTCCACTGTCCTTTCTTCTGTTCTATTGGTCTTTGTGTGGGATTATTCTTTTACTGGACACAGAGATAGTCTGCCATGTCTAACCTGAAGGCAAATTTTCTTTTCTATTCTCCTTAATTACAGTTAATAGGTTTTTCCTTCCACTATTAAAGTGATACATACTTATTGTGGGAAAAAAAATTTTTTTAATGAAAATCATAAATATAAAAAAATTACTGATATGTCCACCACCCCAATACATTTGGATTTATTTTCTTCTAGTCTTTTTTTTTTTTTTTTAAAAATGTAACTGGAGTCAAGATGTTCTCTTTCTGCTTAGTTTGTGAGCACTTTCTTTCATCAAAATACTTTAAACATATCCCTATTAATGGCTACACTCCTATTTCATCATGTGATTATACTATAATTTAACCATTTCCCTTTTACTGTATATTTAGGTTCTTTTAATTTTTGACCATGATAAAAACAAACATCGCAATGTACATCTTTTAAACATAAACCTTTCTATTTGAGTATCTGATTTTCTTTGAACATAATCCAGTGAGTGGATCGAGGAGTTTCAGTCCTTTACAAGACAAGAGTGATCTCCAAAGTTCACGCTCAGATTCTTCAACGGCTCTCCACCGCTTCAGCACACAGTTCAAGCACCATCTCTTAAGAATGTTTCTTCATACTCTGACTTGGTGTGACTCCTCTGTATTCTATACCCTAACTATTATAGACCTTTCTAGACTGTCTTAGTAATGATTTTTTACTCGTCTCCTCATGCGTCTGGGCAGATCTTTGAGGACAGGAATGGTATTTGCCACATCAGAGTCAAACGCACCATCTGGCTTCAGAAGCTCAGCAGATGTCTGTTGAATGAACGAAGGTCTACGCAGGGGACGTGGTGCGAGCACGTCAGCTCTGCAGGCAGTCACTTCCTAATCTATAAAGTTCTAACAGCTGCTTCAGCTTTCTACTTACACAGAGTTGTTATGAATATCAAACGAAAACATATGAAACACTTTGTAATATGTACATATTTCTTATGCAGCTTGGTTTTGGGACCAAGTAGGGATTTTATACCACTGGGATATACATCTTATTAGCGTTTTCATGCATATGTACTTTGTCTTTATTAACCCTATCTGGTAGAATCTTCTCCTCCCTTTCCTATTAAAAAACAAAAAAAACCCTTTCCTATTATGCCTGGTAAATCACTGCTTAGCTTCTAGTCACTGTAGTAGCTGTAAAGGGTCCCTCCAAAGTATAGATCCTGGAGTACTCACACCAATTTGCCTTTCTTTGGTGGAACACATCAAACAGAAATTAGCCCTCACCTTAATAAATATATTCAACGAAATTTCAGGCTTATATAATTAATTGATAAATTCTTCTAAGAATTCATCTGTATAAACTGGCTTATCAAGTACCATATATTTATAGAGAAAGTAAAGCATAAGTGCTAGAGTTATAAAGGGTTCAATATTACTATTAATTTTGGTGACTATTTGATATTAGAGGAAGTATGACACAGAGTTTAGTGAATCAATATGTAGATACTGGCACAGTGGTTAAGCATTTGGCTGCTAACCAAAAGGTCGGCAGGTGGCGTCTGGCAATTGGAAATCCTGTGAGGCAGTTCTACTGTGTCCTGTATTGTCGCTATGGGTTTCCAAGGAGCAGCTGGTAGATTCAAACTACTGACCTTTTGGTTAGCAGCTGAGCTCTTAACCAGTGTGCCACCAGGGCCCCAGATTCAATTACTCATAAATGTATTTGTTTTTCATAAGAATATTAAAACCATATTTCAGTAATTCTTAAAATGGCTCAATAATGAAAAGAAATAAATGAGCACTCAAACAGTTCAAACAAACAAACAACAATATCTCTGGTTTCATTTTACATTCTTGCTCTATCTCCTGTATATTTAAGTATGATTAAGAGACAGAAAAACATGCAGAACCATTTTAATTTTTAAAAACTCTTATTAAGATTTATTTCCTAAGCTGGAGATTCCTGAAGATAAAAAGAAAAAATCAATGTCCCTCCCAAACAAACATGGCAAGGACTCTACTAAATATAATCTTTCTATTTCCCACCATTCACAAAACAGACAAAGGCATCACTGTTCTCTAGTTTTATTATTTTTCAATTTTCCCAACACAATGAACTATGTATGACTCATTTTTGAGATTTTTCAGTGCATTTCACAGCAAAAACGAACAAGAGGATCATTAAAATGGTTGTGCGTAAACCAATTCTTCTTATAATTTACAATTTGTTGAAAAAACTTGTTTTGCTGTTTTCATTCTATGAAACTCTTTAAGAAAACACAATTTGTCAGAGCACAAAGCTTAAGCTTACAATGACGCAACAGACAGAGGCCCCTACAGTGGCTGGTGAACACCAGGTGTGTGTTCCACGCACTGACTGGAGACCACATCAGAAGGACAGAGTAAGGCACCACTCTCGAAAATTAAGGTAGCTCGTAGTAACAAATGCTGAGCACTGTAAGCGGGTGCTCGATAAATACTCAAATGAATGATGAAAGCCATAATTAGCACTATTCTTTTAATTGCCAGCAATTCTTCAACCTCGATAAAATACTATTTAAAAAAAAAAGATTTGTACCTGAATATAATTTCCTGGTATCATTTTATTTCATACTTTCTTCAGCTTTCAAGTTTCCTTGAAAAGAAAATAAAACCATACCTTACATGCTCTCAGTCACATATGTAACTTCTGAATTACTGACAAATATGTAAGAGCTGTTTGAAATTTCCACTGAACAGAGGTAAGATAAAGCATACTTATCCAGGGGGATAGCATATAATACTGGATATTAACCTACAAGTGAAAAAAAAAAAGGTAAGGAGAAAAGTAACAGCTTTACTTTTTAATGTTTGCTATTTTCTTTAACGCCTTAGTTCTTGAGAAAGACCGAAATCTCATCACACTGACATGAACACATTTAAAAAAATTGTCTCTCAAGTGTAATATTTAATAAAACTAGATATTGAAAAATGTTCTGAAATTTTTCAAGTCAATGTTGTTTTCAAGTATATTAAAATGTTCAGAAGAAAAAAATTCTCCATGGTTAGAATTCTAATTGATTTATAAATAGACTTTCTAAAAGCGTTCCAGCAGAGGTGGATCATGGGTAAGTTTCTTGGACACAGGCACACCATCTTTCTGAAGGAAGAGAATGCCTTGTTACTACAACCTGGTTGTTTTTTTAACACTGATCGCAGGCACAATGGCTGAATCCACTTCTGGGGCATCTTCCTCCTCCTTAGTCTGTTCATAAGGGTAGTGAACACTTCAGTTACTGACAGAGGGCAAAGCACAAACGCTGACAGAGAATTCACTTTTTAAAGAAACAAGAACCACTGAGTTCTCACTGTTGAGTGTATCTGGCGCCCCTGTGCAAAAACGGGATTCAAACTGAGCCTTAGGAGCAGGAACTGGAGAAAAGGTTAATCATCTAGTATCTCAGGTAAAAGGTTTTCAGGTGATATTGCTCACATCACATGAAACAAGCTGGTGAGAGGTCCACTGTGTTTCTCCACACTTTGGTCTCGCTGCAGTCCTGCAGGGGCCTCGTAAGTACGTTCGTTTTTAGCTAGTTTCAGTCTGTGCAACCAGGAAGCAGGTCACTCAGTGCAATGACTCCATTCTGGGAGGGTGAAGGGTAAACGGAGAAGAACCTCGTTCAGGCGAATCTTACACAGCGTATGTCACTCCGCTGGTTGTGTCGCTGACATTGTTTTCCAAAGGGGTTTGTGATAAACCCAGCCATCTCCCTGAAACAAGTAGAAAAATAAAGAGCCATTCTTCCAATGTTTTCCAGATCAATAACCAAAACTGGAGCCGATGCCCACCTCCCTGGAAATGGAAGTCTCTTCTCCTTAACCCCACGTCTCCTCTGATTTATTTATATTTTTATTTTTAATTCACCCTGCCTTATTCCAACAATGATTTAAGGCCAGTCATTATTTGGCTCAAAGCAAACATAAAACCACCAGCGGCCACAGCATGGCCCTGACTCATGGCGACTCCACATGTGTCAGAGCGTAACTGTGCCCCTACGGTTTTCAATGGCTGACTTTTGGCAAGTGGATTGCCCGGGCTTTCTTCTGAAGCACCTCTAGGTGGACTCAAACCTCCAGCCTTTTGGTCAGCAGCTGAGTGCGCTAGTCATTTGCACAACCCAGGGACACTGCCCGCAATCATAGGAAGGTTTATTATATTAAATCATCTTGTTGATAATTCTCAACATCTATACTGTTCTTTGAAAAAGTTGTCACCTTACAATATTATAGAATGCCCAATTAAGAAGCTAAGATGTGATACCTGACCGTCTCGTTTTAGATGAAGACGCGGAGTCTCAGAGCAGTGGAATTAGTCACTCAACTTCACCCAGGAAGGGGCAGAGCTCTTTTTAATGAACGCTTACAATACTTTCTTTTTAATCTTTGTAATTTATATATTTACCCACATTTTACAGATGGGGAAACTGAGGTCAGACATAGTAAACAAACTATCCAGGGTAAGAGTTGGAACTTAAACTTAGCACACCGGACTCCAACCTGGTCCACTATATCATAAAGCTTTCCTGCTAATATTTACATACAACTTAACATGTACAGTAACAAACAGGAGGAAATGGAGAATCTAATAAATTCAATGTCAGTGAGAAATGGTCAGGAAAAGGAGGCGAGTGTGATTAGATGATACTGGAAACGTTTTTGGTTCGTTCATCCATGCTTATGGTTACTCTACCTTCTCTTTTTATAATAAAAGTCAACCTATTCTTTATTCCTCCATCTAGCTATCCCCAACTCCCAACTGGTCTATAGTCTGTCTGAGAATGATAAGGAAAGCACCAAATGAGTGGAAAAGCCCTTGTTACTCGTAACATTATTTATGAAATACCTACTATGTGCTCAGCACTCTGCTGGACCGCAGACGAGACAAAATCTACTTTTCAATAACACATGATTCTCCTTAGCAAAGTGCCAGACATGACACACATAGCTGCAAATTTGTTATGAACCGTACGGCACCACCCAAGCCGGGCTGGCTGCCATCCTCATCAGCCTCACCTGTACTCCGCAGTGCTGTACACACTTCGTGGTCTAGCCACACACAGGATGCAACGTGGCTGCCCCAAGAGCTTAGGGAATGAATGTGCTGACTCAGCTCTAACCTGCCTTTGTACCGCTGTGTGTGGCACAGCATGTAGGAAGCCCTGCTTATGCCTTACCACCCAAGAGAGTCCAAATCTGATCCTGCATCTCTAGTCTACTGTTCCATCAACTGAAGGCCATCTGGGTTGGAAAAAATTCACTATTTTACTGGACAATCATATTTTGCCACCACTTTCTGCATCTGTCCAACATCACAGTGCGATAAGAAGAGAGGCTAAAGCAGTGATCAGGAGATCTAGGCTGCTGTCCTGGACCTGCAACTGGCCCTGGGCAAGTAAAATAACCAGACATAAATCAGACCATTCTTTAAGATATACATGGACAATGCTGCCTTGGCCTTTATGGTGCCTGTCCTCTAAAAGGCTCAAAACAAGACTGGACAGACTATCTCATCTTTAGGGTTCCTGCCATAGATCAGGGGAAACACTATGGCATTCATTTTCAGAAATAAGAAATTAAAGTACAGGGAGATGAAAGACTCACAACAAACTTGCAACTCTGAGGCAGAATATTTTGCCTGTCCAGAGAAGCTGGCTACGTTAAACTGAAAAAGGCTTATGGCAGCTCCCCAGGGGATTCTGAGGAGCAGCCAAGTCTGGTTTGAGAACCAATATTCTATAGGGGGAGTTCTGGTGGCACAGTGGTTAAGAGATTGGTTGCTAACCAAAAGGCTGGCAGTTTGAATCCACCAGCTGCTCCCTGGAAACCCTATGGGGCAGTTCTGCTCTGTCCTGTAGGGTTGCTATGAGTTGGAATTGACTTGATGGCAACGGGTTTGTTTTTTTGGTTTTTTTCTATAGGGTTGTACAATCTGAATACAGACTTTGGGAGATGGGTAAATGGAGCTATAAATAAACTGAAATTCTATACGGGAAGAATGGGGGCAATTTCCTCTTCTCTGTAGACATTCTTCTTAAGTGAGCTCACCCATTTCCATGACTAAATATCATCTACATGCAGTAACACATGAATTTATATCTCTTGCCCAAACTCCTCTTCTGCATAACAGATTTTTATATCCAACTGTTATTTGACATCACCATTTGGTGTCTCACAGAAGTTGTGAATTTTAAATACCCAACACTGAATTGTGGATTTTCCTCTTCAAAACTGCTCCCCTTCTAAGTAAGTGGTACCACCACCTACCCGGTTGCTCAAGCCAGATACCTCACTTGCCCTCAAGCTCTTCACCCAATCCATGTTGAGTACTTTCGATTACACCTTGTGGGATTTACATTAACTTTACCCACAGAATTTGATCTTTGTCCTCAGTTCCTGAGAGGTAATTTCTAAAAAAAACTTTGGAATTTAAGTGTCTTTGATAAGGACTCCAGACCACACCTAACAGGCTATGCTGGTAAGGTGATCAGGTGACTCTCAGGATGATCACCTCATGATGATATGGTCATGATAATCTCATTCTGTGATCATCTCCTAATACTGACTGACCTCAGGGGAGAGGGGTTGGAGCATGCAGTTATGCAATGAGATCTCCGATGAAAGTGCTGGACGCTGAATCTCCATGAGCTTCCTGGTTGGCAAACGACATCTGCCCCCAGAAGAGTGACATGCCATCTTTGGGACACAGAAGCTCTGGGTTGGGAACCCATCTAGACCTTACCCTATGCATCTCTTCTTTATGCTCTCCCTGGTTTGTATCCTTTATAATAAAGCTGTAATCATAAGGATAGCACTTTCTGGGGGTTCTGTGAATTGTTGTAGTGAATTATTGAACCCAAGAGAGTCCTGGGGTCAGAAGTGAGGGGTATGGGGACTCCTGAGCTTGCAGCTGGTATTCTGAGGGGATAGAGGGAACCCCTAAGTTTACAGTCATCAGGTTAGTGTGTGGGGAGGTGCAGGGGACTTCCAAGCTGACAGCTAGTGTCTAAAGTCTGGGGCCAACATGGCAGTCTGGAGGATAGTGTCCTTTAACTCGTGAGCTCTGACCTAGCTCCAGGTGATTAGCGTCAGAGGAGGAAGTGCCACAGTGCAGCTGGTGGCCGAACAGAGAAGTAAAAAGTGGGGATTTTGTTTTATGTTGATTATTACCCTCACAGTTGGTATCAGAAAGTTTCTTTGACATGTTTCCCACACACACCTCCACATTGGTTTGTCTTTTCATTTCTACTGTGACCACCCTGATATAATCTACTGATAATCTACTGTGACCACTCTAATATAAGCCACTATCATGCCTTGTCCAGACTACTGTAATAGCCTCCTAATTGGTCCAAGGCACTCTTATCACAAGCAGCCACGAGATCCTATCATTTCCTTGCTTAAAAATTCTTAATGACTTCCCACTGCAATTACCATAAAACCCAAACTTCCTATATAGTATTTAGGACCCAGAATAATTGGGCTCCTGCCAACAACTCTGGCCCCACCCATGCCATTCTTACCTACCTACATGTTCAGTATGCACCTATCATCCTGCACTTCTTTTTGTTCCTCAAATGTGCCCAGGTCTTTCCCCCTGGGCCTTCATCATGCCGCTTCCCTCTGCCTAGAAAGCTCTATACATCTCTGGTTCCTTGGCATCTACCATCAAATGACAAATTTAATTTAAAATTGGTCCTCTCCCATTATTCTCTGTGGTATATCAGTTAGGTGCCTTCATAGTACTTACTCTGTAATTATATATCTGTTTATTTCCTTATTTAACGTGTCCTCCTCAACAAGAAAGGACACTCAATGAGATTAAAAGGACCATGTCTATTGTTTCTATATTCTCAACACCCAAAAGCAGAAGCTCTTATTAACCACTGAGTGAATAAATGAACAGATACCAACCACCAAACCAACTTGTTCAACACCCCCGTGTCCTTATCTAAGAACTTTCACTACCCTATTAGTACAAAATGCAAGCAATTTTGGGTATTTCTTTATAATATATATAGGAACTGAGGAAAAATCTAAGAGGGAGGTCTCACAGGTATGAAGAGCTAAATAAATATTTCTGGAATGAACGAACTAACATTAGAACTTAACTGGGTGGTTAGAAAATAGGAAACGTGACTAATTTTAAGGCCAAATTTTGGAAACCAAGGGCAACCTCCAAATTACGATCTGAACACAATTCCCTTAAGATTATATAATCCACATAATTTTTAGGAGTGTGACATGCACAGGAAAAGTCAATATCCCTTCTATAATTTGTACAACGGTGGCAAATAGCCAAGTGTACAGTGGTAACTTTTTCCTTTGGGAAAGGATCATCCCCTTAATATTTATTTTTAATGTACTTTTCCTTCCAGCCTATTTTCGCCATGCCCTTTGCATATTCAATTTTGTATTTTACTTGTTTTTAGTTATACAGTGCGCGATTTCTACATGTTACTACAAAAAAAAAAAAAAAAAACCAAACCCAGTGCCGTCGAGTCGATTCCGACTCATGTTACTACAGAGGTCTTCAGAATCTGCCAGCATGAAGCCTTAATTTACTTAACCATTTTCTACCAAGGGATATATACACTGTTTCTAGATTTCCACTGTTATAAATACTTCTGTAAGAAACATTTCTGAGAATAAATTTCTCCAAATGTTGGATTCTTCTTGAGAATCCATTTTTAGACATGTGATCACTAGGTCAAAGGTTATTGATTTTTTTGTGGTTCTTAATATATATTCTCACACTTAAAAAGGACAGGCTGAAGGTCTGCACTAATGTAACATGGAACATGCTCGCTTTTCTTTCTCATCGTGCTTATAAACGGGAGGAGGTTGCTCTTGGTTTCAAAATTAAAAAAAAAAAAAAAATCATTTCCAGGTATTTTCATAGGAGTTTTAAAATGGAATTAAGGATGTGGATCATCTGTGAGTCAAGACCTATATCATGATACCGTTCTTCCCTTTTCAAGGCTTGGGTTTGCAAGGCCAGTGTTAAGATGCTACTGATTTCCTATGCAGCTTCTCTGTAACGAGGATATACTGCTACTCTAAACACTGATAAAAAAGAATTTGTTTTATCCACTTAATCCTGCTGTTTAAAAAAAATAGAAATTATATTAGAAGACTAAATTTTAAAAGCCACACAAAAATCTCAGCACAATTTATTAATTGCTTCTCTAATGTACTGGAGTCCTTTTCTTTCAGGCACTCAGTTATTCAACAGGCATTTTATTGAATGCTTAGCATGTGCCAGGCTCTTTGCTAGGTGCTAGAAAAGCAGGAAAGCAGGGTGAAGTATGGGCTTAAAGATGCATTTAATAGACCAGGATATACACCAAAATTGTTAACTAGTGAGTCCTTCATGTGAGGGCAGTGAGATGCAGGACTCTCTATCTGACAATAGTTATGTGCTGTTAACTTTTTTAAAAAACAAGAATGCAATTTTGTATTAGTTGGGTAAATGAATAAACACTATTTAAAAAGGTATATTTTTGATTCTTTTCACATACTCCTTTAAATATTTAAGTAGTAAAACCATCCAGGGCAATGCTGGATCCTGTTTGCATCAGTTTCACTAGGTACCAAAATTCTTACCACCACTCTCCTGCTCTAGGCAACAAGTCCCATAGCAGGTATCTTCTGATCGCTTACAGACCTTCTAGCTTGGTGGTATTCAGTATTCTCACCATCTAGCTTTCTATCTTTCCTTGTCTTTTAGAAGTAATACAACTACTGCAATAAACCATGGGTTTTTAAGGACAGCAAATATGCAAAAATCACAATCAGATTACTTTTTCCAGATTCCTTTCTTATGGACCAATATTAACGTTCAATTTGGTTTCCTTTACACTTGGCTACAGACTAGAAAACTTTTTCGATTTCAGCTCAGGTCCGTTACTCATCTTATTCTGACTTCTACCAGACAGTATCAACAACAACAAGAATTTTAAAAATTTCAGATTTAGAAAAGACTTCAGAAGTCACTTAGTCCAACTTCAAAATCAGTACATAAAACTCTTCTACATAAGCTGTGGTCTGCTTATATAGTTCTAGCGACTGGTATACATTACTATACAATGTAAATTCTTGTTATTACTGGATGTTTTCGGTTGTTATACAATTCAGTTCTTATGTTAAACACCAAATTTGCTTCCTGGTAGCTTGGGCTTAGCTCTAGTCTACTATCCCAAAGAAAAAAAAAATTTCTACATGATCCTTCCTCAACGCCATCAAGTTGATTCCAACTCATAGCGACCCTACAGAACAGAGAACGACTGCCCCACAGGGCTTCTTAGGCTGTTATCTTTACAGAAGCAGACTGCCGCATCTTTCTGCCATGGAATGACTGGAGGGTTGCAACTGCTGGCCTTGCAGTTAGCAGCCGAGAGCTTTATGACCGCGCCACCAGGGCTTCCTTTCTACATGATAAGCCTATGTATATTTGAAGAAAATTATAACGAATGGCCTCAATTTTCTGTTTTCTAGGGTAAACATCCCCATTTCACTCTTTTTCCTTAAGTGATACAAAGATTCTAGCCACTTCACTATCTTCTGTGCACACAGCCAACTAAGTTCCTCCTGCCTCGCTTAAAACGTGTTCTCTGGAAATGAGTGCAGAATTGCAGATGCAGTACAAAAGGCAGTAGGCTCTAAACTGCATATTCTATTATCGTGACTGAAAGTTATTAGCATTTTCTTTTGTGGTCACTTGAAATCCCCAAATCTATTCCATCCAAACTGCTGGTACGCCATTTTACTTTGAAAAATGGTGAAAAGCTCATGAAAAAGCTCACTTTAAGCTAGACTGATTTAGAAATAAAGATTTAGAGTGATAGCAATGCAAAAGAGCTACTTCAAGTTCTCATGATGTAGATAATGGGTTTCGGCCTGAAGATACACAGAACCTACTTCTTTGATAAAATACTTGGTCTTCCAGGGCGTGCCTGTTTCAGTTCGATGCCTTTCTTCAGTCCTCTGACGTTCTTCCAGGGTACGTTTATGCTCTGTGGCCTTATCAATTTCAGATTCCCTCAGAGAGTCGGTCACATTTTTCCATAATCGTCTGAAATCAGAAATCCACATATTTTACAAACCTTCTTTAAAAAAAAAAAAAAAGAGCTGATAACGTCAAAATTACAGTAACTAAAAAAAAAATTTTTTTTCTTAAATCAGATCTTTAATTTCATGCCTTTAAGTTACAAGAACACTGATACTCTGCTGCTGGCGTTAACGTCCAGAGTGCTTCTGCTGCTGCTGCTTTTTTTAATTAAAAACAATTTGTCTTTTTCCAAGTCATAAAAGAAACACTTTTATTTTTAGGAAACTTAGGAAATAAAAAGCAAAAAAAGAAATACAGTTAAAAAAAAATCTGAGATATAACAGAGACCACATTTGCATCTTTAATTTGAAACAATGGAAGACAGAATCAGTGAAATTGAAGACAAATCCTTGGATACCACTTTGAAGAAAAATTAGAGAAAAAGAATGAAGAAAAATGAAGAAACCCTGAGAACAATCTGGGAGAAAAGGGAAAACACAGAGAAGGTCACTGAAGATTTGTTGACAGAAAACTGCCCTAATATCAAAAAACATAAAAAGCTGACCATCCAAGAAGCTCAACGAACTCCATATAGGATAGATCCCAAAAGAAAATCACCAATACATATTATAATCACACTCGCTAATGCCAAAGTCAAAGACAAAGTCCTTAGAGCTGCTCAAGAAAAAGAAAAGTCACATACAAAGAGGAAACAGTAAGACTTGGCAGAAATCATCATGGTAAGGCGATGGGGTGACATATATAAAACCTTGAAAAAAATCACCAACCAAGAATAATATATCCTGTAAAACTCTCACTCAAATATGATGGTGAAGTTAGGACATTTCCAGGTGAACAGAAATTAAGGGAATATTTAAAAAGCAAACCAAACTTACAAGAATTATTCAAGGGAGTCATTTGGGTAAAGAACCAACAACCTCAGGCAACAACCTGAATCCAGGACACAGGACAGAATTAGCCAGATACCAACCTTGGTAATGAACTCTCGAGGATAAAATAAAATTAAAAGATTTGCAACATGGAACCAGACAGGTCAGCTGTAAATGACAACAATGTCAGAGCAATAAAAGAGGGAATAAATGGTGTAGGTATAGAACTTCCAAATGGAGAGGAAGTAAAGGCAATACCAAGTAATAAAAGACTGGTTTAAACTTAGGGAGATATGCTGTCGATAAGAGACACACCTTAGAAATAAGCACATAAATATATTAAAAATAAAAGGATGGAAAAAAAAAATACAGCAACCAAACAGCAACCAAAAAAAGAGCAGGAACAGCCATACTAATCTCAGACAAAATAGACTTTAAAACAAATCCACCATAAAAGAAAAGGAAAGACATTATATAACAATTCGAGGGACAAATCCACCATGAGGACACAACCATAATAAACATCTACACACCCAATGACAGTATATATTCTTTTCCAACGCACATGGAACGTTCTCCAGAATAGATCACATCTTAGGTCACAACGCAATCCTCAATAAAATCCAAAACAATGAGATAATACAAATCTTCTCTGATCACAACACCATAAAATTAGAAATTAACAACAGGAAGAGCAAGGAAAAAAAATCAGATACATGAGAACTGAGTAACACTTGCTTAAAAGCCACTGAGTAATAGAAGGAATCAAAGGTGGAATAAAAAAATTCCTAGAATCAAACGACAATGAAAACACATCATACCAAAACCTCTGGTACATAGCAAAGGCAGGGCTCAGAGGTCAGTTTATAGCAATAGATCTACACATCAAAAAAGAAGAAAGGGACAAAACCAAAACACTAGCTACACAAATTGAACAAATAGAGAACAGAAAAAGAAGCCCACAGCCACCAGAAGAAAGGAAATAATAAAGATCAGAGCAGAAATAAATGAAATAGAGAACAGAAAAAACAATAGAAAGAATTAACAAAACTGAAAGTTGATTCTTTAAAAGGATCAATAAAATTAACAAACTTTAGCCAAATTGACAAAAGAAAAAAAGGAGAGGATGAAAATAACCCAAATAAGAAATGAAATGCGGGACATTACAACAGACCTAACTGAAATAAAAAGGAACATAAAACAGGGTATTAAAAAAAACTACTCCAACAAATTTGAAAACCTAGAGGAAATGAACAAATTTCTAGAAGCACATTACCTACCTAAACTAACACAAACTGGGGTTGAAAATCTGAACAGACCCATAACAAGGGAAGAGACTGAAAATGTAATAAATAAAAAAAAGAACTCCCAACAAAAAAAGCCCTGGCCCAGAGGCCTTCACTGGAGAATTTTACTAAACATTCAGAGAAGAGCTTGCACCAGTATTACTCAAACTATTTCAGAATATAGAAAAGGAACGGATGCTTCCGAATTCATTCGATGATGTCAGCGTAACTCTGATACCAAAACCAGGCAAAGACACCACACAAAAAAGAAAAGTACAGAACAATAACTCTCATGAATATACATGTAAAAATTCTCAACAAGATTCTGGCCAATAAAATTCAGAATCATATAAAAAAATAATGCACCCCAGCCAAGTGGGATTCATACCAGGTATGTAAGGATGGTTCAACACTAGAAAATCAATCAACATAATCCACCACATAAATAAAATGAAAGAATCACATGATGATTTCAATCGACGCAGAAAAGGCATTCGACAAAGTCCAACATCTATTCCTGATAAAAACTCTCAATAAAATAGGTAAAGAAGGGAAATTCCTCAACATAATAAAGGGTATCTATACAAAAGCTCCTTGGAAACTCTATGGGGCAGTTCTACTCTGTCCTATAGGGTCGCTATGAGTCGGAATCGACTAGACGGCACTGGGTTGGTTGTTTTGTATACAAAAGCAACAGCCAACATCATCCTTAACAGAGAGAAGCAGAAAACATGCCCCTTGAGAACAGGAACAAGACAAGGATGCCCTTTATCACCACTCCTATTTAACATTGTGCTGGAAGTCCTAGCTAGAGCAAAAGGGCAAGAAAAAGAAATAAAGGGCATCCAAATTGTTAAGCAAAACTGTCCCTATTTGCAGATGATATGATACTATACATAAAAAATAGAGAGCCCAAAAGACTCCACAAGAAAACTACTGGAACTAATAGAAAGATTCAGCAGAGTGGCAGGATACAAGATAAACATACAAAAATCAGCTGGATTCCCATACATCAATAAAGAGAACTACGAAAAGGAAATCAGGAAAGCAATACCATTTATAATATCCCCTAAAAAATAAAAATACTTAAGAATAAATCTAACCAGGGAAGTAAAGGATCTATACAAGGAAAACTACAAAACACTACTGTAAGAAACTAAAAGAGAGCTACTTAAATGGAAAAACATATCATGCTCATGGATTGGTAGACTCAACACTGTGAAAACGTCAGTTCTACCCAAAGCAATCTACAAATAAAATGCAATCCCCATCCAAATACCAATAGCATCTTTAAAGAGACGGAAAAACTAATCACCCAACTCACAGCGACCCTATAGAGGCCCCGGAGAAGTAAAGCATTATTGAAGAAAAGAATGAAGTTGGGGAACTTGCACTACCAGACCTCAGAACATACTGTACAGCTATGGTAGTCAAAACAGCCTGGTACTGGTAAAATGACAGACACATTGACCAACAGAACACAATCGAGAACCCAGGTGTAAATCCATCCACCTGTGGTCACCTGATCTTTGACAAAGGCCCAAAGTCCATTACATGGGGAAAGACAGTCTTTTATAACAAATGGTGCTGGCAAAACTGGATGTCCATCTGCAAAAAAATGAAATAGGACCCATACCTCACACCATACATAAAAACTAATTCAAAATGGATCAAAGACGTAAATGTAAAACCAACAACTATAAAGATTATAGAAGGAAAAATAGTGTCAATGCTAGAGGCCCTAATACACAGCACAAATAGGATACAAACCATAAATAACAACACACAAACACCAGATGATAAGCTAGATAAATGGGATCTTCTAAAATTGAACACTTAGGTTCATCAAAAGACTTCACCAAAAGAGTAAAAAGAGAAACTTACAAACTAGGAAAAAAAATTTGGCCATGACAAATCCGACAAAGGTCTAATCTCTAAAATCTATATGAAAATCCAACATCTCTATAAAAGACAAACAATCCAATTAAATAATGGGCAAAGGATATGAACAGACACTTCACCAACGAAGACACTCAGGCAGCTAAAAGACACATGAGGAAATGCTCAGGATCACTAGCCAATAGAGAAATGCAAGTCAAAACTACAATGAGATACCATCTCACTGCGACATTACTGGCATGAATCAAAAAAACAGAAAATAACAAATGGAGAGGTTGTGGGGAGATCAGAACTCTTATATGCTGCTGGTGGGAGTGCAAAATGGTACAACCATTTTGGAAAACAATATGGTGATTCCTTAAAAAGCTAGAAACAGAAATACCATACAATCCAGCAATTCCACTCCTAGGAATATATCCTAGAGAAATAAAAGCCGTCACATGAATATACATATGCACATCCATGTTCGCTGCAGCATTATTCACAGTAGCAAAAAGACAGAAACAACCTAAGTGCCCATCAACAGATGAATGGATAAACAAACTATGGTACATATACACAATGGAACACTATGCAACAATAAAGAACAATGACGAATTTGCGAAACATCTCACAGTATGGATGAATTTGGAGGACATTATGCTGAATGAAATAAGTCAATCACAAAAGTACAAATACCGTATGAGACCACTATTACAAAAACTCATGAAAAAGTTTACACGGAAAGAAATCTTTGATGGGGAGCGGGGAGCTGAGGAGGGAAATACACTAACTAGACAATAGATAAGTGGTAACTTTGGTGAAAGGTAAGACAGTACACAATACTGGGGAAGTCAGCACAACCTGACCAAGGTAAGGTCATGGAAGCTTCACAGACACATCCAAACTCCCTAAGGGACTGAATTACTGGGTTGAGGGCTGGGGATTATGGTCTCAGGGGATATCCAGCTCAATATGCATAACACAGTTTATAAAGAAAATGCTCCACATCCTACTTTGGTGAGTAGTGTTTAGGGTCTTAAAAGCTTGTGAGTGGCCATCTAAGATATAAGGTACTCCACTGGTTCTACCCTGTCTGGAGCAAGGGAGAATGAAGAACGTTATAGACATGAGGGAAAGATTAGGCATAAAGACTAACAGACCTCAAGTACCACAGCCTCCACCTGGCAAGGGCTGGAGAAAAATGAAGAACAAAATTCTAACTCACAAAAACAAAACAAAACAAAACAAAAACCAGACTTACTGGTCTGACAGAGACTGCAGAAACCCCGAGAGTGTGGCCCCTGGACACCCTTTTAACTCAGTACTGAAGTCACTCTGGGGGTTCACCCTTCAGCCAAAGATTAGACAGACCCATAAACAAAACGAGACTAAATGGACACATCAGCCCAGGTGCAAGGATGAGAAGGTAGGAGGGGACAAGAAAGCTGGTGATGGGGAACCCACGTTCAAGAAAGGGAGAGTGCTGACACACTGTAGGGCTGGCAATCAATGTCACATAACGATATGTGTATTAATTGTTTAATGAGAAACCAATTTGCTCTGTAAACCTTCATCTAAAGCAGGGACACAAAAAAGTTTACGACACCTATTGCCAAGTACCCTTAGATGGCCACTCACAAAGTACCAGTTTACCATCTAACCAGCAGTATGAAAATGCCTATTTGCTCACACCTTTCCTTAAAAGACGTATTATTTTAAAAAGTAAATTGTTTCATTGTTTAAGTTGTGTTTCTTTGAATTCTAATTACACTCAACAATTTTTTTTTTCCTTAGTGGGCGTTTTTCTATTTTTGTAAACTACCTTTTTATGTTCTTTACCCATTTTTCTAATGGGGTGCCTGTCTTGTTAAAAATTTGTAAGAGCTTTTATGATAAGGACAGTAATCCTCTGACTGTAAATTTTAATGTTTTTGTCCAGTTTATAAATTTGTGATTTTTACTACAATGTGACTATATGTCATATAATGTCATAGCTGATAAGGGGCTCAAGAACCTCAGATCAGACCCCAGCCCTTTCATTTTACAGATGAGAAAGCTGATGCAAATTGCTGAAGCAACTTGCTGAAGGTCACAAGTAAGTAAAAGGGCTTAAGTTAAGTCCCAGAGCTTCTGACTCGTTCCTGAGTGGGTGCAAGGATGACATACCTGGATTCGAAGGGATCCTGCTTCTCCAGAGGTCTTACTCTTTTCTTCGTCACTGTCAGTTTAGTCAAGTCCACATACTTTGTGTCTCCATTGCTGTAAGTGAACTCAAGGACACTATTCCATTCCCCTTGCACTCTGCATACCACCGTGTTGGTGCTGTTCTGCTTTACTTCTGCTGTTACCCTAGAAGCAGGCAGGAAATAACGATATGCTCCAAGAAGTGACACTGGGCTTGTTTCTTAGGCTTCTGAATCCCAAGAACACACTCGGTGAATCTTGTTTAAATTACTTATACAGTGAACTTTAATATATCTGTGCCAAAGTCAGACGCTCTGTAAAGCCTATGCTAGCTTCCCAGAGAAATTTTTCAAATGACATCAATTTTAATCTTTAGAAAGAAGACTGGGAATCAACCTAAAAACTTAGCTACCATAAATGGTCACAAAGTGTGGTCTTAAAGTTCTTGCTACAAGCAAAATTATTATAATATTAAAATTAGGTAACAGAAGTATGAAAACATTAACCAAGAAAACCAAACCAAAGCCAGTGCCATCGAGTCGATTCCGACTCATAGCGATCCTATAGGACAGAGTAGAACTGCCCCAGAGAGTTTCCAAGGAGCGCCTGGCGGACATGAACTGCCGACCCTTTGGTTAGCAGCCATAGCACTTAACCACTATGCCACCAGGGGAAAACATTAACATTTCCTTTTAAATTACAGTCTAAAATTACTATCACACTACCATCCATTTCACTGTTTTTTGTACTACTCCTGTTATTTGAAAGCTTGGAGCCACTGTATTGAAGTTCTGGGCATTTTAATTCTATATAAAACCAAGTAAGCTTAATTTTAAATTTAATATAGTACAGAGACCAGACGAATCAACTAGGAGCAGAAAAATACAAAAGAATGCATTAAAAAAATTAGAATTCTCTTACCAAAACAGAAAGGTTAAAAGAGCACTAGTACACAAAAATTATCATCATCACCACAGTACACAGAGAGACCTCAAGCACTACTGTTGTTAAAAGTTTAATGAAGAGTTATCTTCCTGTCCTGCCAACAGACAGGTAGGATGCAGCTCAAATGAAGGCTAGGGGTAGAAACAGGCCTAATTATTTTTAATGAAGTATTTTATATTCACTCCAGGACACAGGTAATGACAGGGTCAGATTAGACAGGGGTTCAGAGTTTAGTAGGCAAAAGTTAGGGTCCAATCAGTGTGCCAGAGACTATGGCTTATCTAGGTTCAAAGGGGAATCCAAGGGACCAAGCCCAGAGGTTCAGGCAGCAGCTCATGAGTCCTAAATATTGTTCGTCAGGTGTAAGCCAAGGCCCTGGGAACCAGAAGGACGAAGTGGAATTTAGGGAGTCCACAGTTTTCAGTCAAGGGAAAGTCAAAAGCCTACAAACCCAGAGCTCAAAGGCAGAGGTGTAGTCCAATACGCGAATGATTTAGGAACCAGATCTTAGAGATCCAGGTATATAAGGGTTTGGAACCCAAGAGCAAACCAACACTCAAAATCAAAAGTCAGGAGTAACTGTAGCTCACTGGACACAAAGAACACCAGGTCTACAAGTATGCTTGATTACGGTAGGGGTGAAAACCCTGGGTTATATTTCTAAGCATACGAATTTTTTTTTTTTTCAGGAAGGTTAGATGATAGCACTTGGCAGTTTCTTAAATACAAGTGTTAGCAGGAGCCTTGAGAGTATAAATGAGATAGATGAGGAGAGAAGTATAGAAAGAGATGAGCAGAGATGAAGAGTAGCTAGAGAAGGACTGCAGAGGAAGGTAGTGAACCAAGAAAGTGCAAGGTCCCAGAGTGCCAGGAGCTAAGATTCAGGACAGAAGAACAGTTATCAGGGTCAGCCCCTGCATGGGAGACAAGAAGAAGGGAAATATGAGGAAAGCTTATTGTGTTTGGCAATAACTTTTTTTTTAACAATAATTTTTACTGAGCTTTAAGTGAACGTTTACAAATCAAGTCAGTCTGTCACATATAAGCTTATATATACCTTACTCCTTACTCCCACTTATTCTCCCCCTAATGAGTCAGCCCTTCCTAAGCATATGAATTTAAATAACTGCCCTGCTAAGTCTGTCTTGCCTGACTGCATGTTTCTTATATCATTCCACATTTCCTCTCTTACTTACCTGCCAACAGTCTTCCCTTCCTTGAAAATTCAAATTTAACTAAACAGATATGAGCAAACAACAGTGACTACTTATTTTTTCCCTTCTCCACCCATACGTACCCAGAACGGTAAGATTCTGAGAACTGAAGGACGATGTTCCATTCCTCACGTGGGCTCTCTTTTACTGTCACGGCATAATCTCTCAAGTTACCATTATCTCCCATAGGCCTTTCCATCCGACAAATAACAAACCCTAGGTTGTCGTCCATGCGTGCTGGGTTCTACAGGTCCCTGCTGCTCAGAGCGGCTGCACGGCAAGGACCCCGCGAAGAAAACCAGTGCAGGGGACAAGAATCACACATACCAGAGGTAGGACAGGAGCACTTACAAAACGAGGGCCTCACTCACATTAGCATTAACAATTCCTCACAACAGTCTAATGCAGGGTCAGCAAACTTCTTTAAAGGACCAGAAAGTAAATATCTTAGAGTCTGCAGACCAGACTGTCTCTGTCCCAACTACTTAACTCTGCCACTGTAGCACAAAGGCATCTATCTACAGACAGTAGGTAAACGAATGGGCATGGCTGTGTTCCAATAAAAATTTATTAACAAAAACAGGTGGTGGGCCAGATTTGGCTTATAGACCATAATCTGCTGACCTCTGGTCTAATGTAAAATGTACAAGGAATTTTCACAGCTATAATCTCATCTGACTCATTTTACATGATTTACCTCTGAACATGCGGTTCCCTCTCTGCCTGATGTACCCTTCCTCCCCAAGTATACTCATCCTTCAAGACTAGTTCAAGTGTCATCTTTCTCACGAAGTCATTTCTAATCCTCTGCCCCAAGTTAGGTGCTCCTCTTGTATGCACCCAGGGCACTGATGACATGGCAATGTTAGTACTGATTTGCCGTCTCCCTCACTAGATCATGAGGTCCTGACAGATAGTGACTGGGTCTCATCTCCATATGCCTCGTACCTGGCACCAAACCAAAACCAAACCCACTGCTATCAAGTTGATTCTGACTCATGGCGACCCAGAGGACACAGCAGAACTGCCCCCAAAGAGTTTTCAAGGAGCGACTGGTGGATTCAGACTGGTGGCCTTTCGGTTAGCAGCCAAACGCTTAACAACCACTGCACCACCAAGGCTCCAAGTAGGTGCTTAATAAATGTTGCCTGAATTGATGAATAAGAAAACAAAGCCTCAAACAGCCGAAAGGATGTGCTCTAATTAATATCACTACCTAGAATGAAGAAGTGTGAGCAAAAGCATGTACAAAAGAATGCACGTGTTGGTGTATGGGTGAGTGAAGGAGATTAACGCTTGCTGAATACTTACACCAGGCATTTTACATAAATTATCTTGTCAAGCCTTTTGACTATCCCATTTCTGTAGATGAGGAAACTGAGGCTCAAAAACTTAGGTAAACTGCCCCACATCACAACACTAGAAAACAGCAGTCAAGATTTTAATCTACTAGGTTTAATGGACTTCAGTACTTCTAGGTACAAAATTTCTTAAAACTATGTGATCTAAGGTCTGACGTTACCAACATCATGTAGCTGTGATATACAGATAAAAAGGAGGTACTTCAGAGACACATTTTACAGGATAAAAGGGAGTTGAGGAAACAGCCCAAGGAAATGAAGTTACACTCTGCTCAGATTCGACCCCATCCTTCTGTTTCCGTGCGGTAGCATGGGCTTCCTACCCAAATAGAAAGCAAAACCTTTTACCAGATTTTGAAAACCACCACAGGAAAAGTACATAACGAAGTTATGCCAATGCTTCACATGAGGCAAAACAAGTTATGGTAAGTGATTCCTAGTCTTGGGGAAATTCTGAAATCCTTTATTCAGGGTCAGGATGGAAAGAGCACATTGTCAATCAGAAAGAACCGTTCTGTGGAAGGTCTGAGCTTCCATATCCTCATCTGTAAAACGGGCAAACTAATACCTCTCCCTCCGAAGGGATGCTGTGAGATTTTAGGTAATGTTTTATAAAAACACTTATTTACCAGTTTTAACTTCATGAAAATTTTATAGGTGGCCATCCACAGTGGGCAGAAAGTTAAACCTGTGATCAAACGATCTTCTGATTTCGCTGGACTATGCCAATTTGATATGTTCTCTTTTCCTGCTAAGTACTGTGCCTCAACAGCAGCTATTTCTGTTTCTCTTGTCCGATGCTAACTGGATTATTAATTTGTCTTCCAATTTCGTACACATATTTGGGACTATTACTAATTGAAATGATGAAAATAACTTTAAATAAACTGTACTCATTATCCAACCTCGGCCTTTGATGAGTATCCTTATGAACCAAGAAAGCTTTAAGAAGCAATTTTATCAAAAGGCTAATTATATTTTAGAAAAAATAATTATTTAAACTCTGTCAAAACCAAAGCCTGGTACTCAAATATAAGATTTAAATAATTTCCTGTAACAGGCTAAGACATTGGTGTCTTGTGGGTGCTATCTAGCTAACATCTCAGCACACCCACTATGAAGCAAGTTCGCAAAGTATCAGTCAAATTCTGGATCCTTTATGGCTGAGACAATTGAACACCAAAATGCCCTCTTAAAATTAGAAAGATGAAGAATATTTCTACTACAGAAATCTGAGATTTCAACCAAGTACTTGAGCAAATCAGAAATTTCCTTTTGACAAAAATTCTGCCTTCCCCGCACAACTCAGGCTTATGGAGGTGAGATGGCCCTACTGTATCTGGGTGAGAATACAAGTTAAAATTTGATTTTCATCAAAATAAGGAAAAGGGGGCTTCTTCACCAAATGTACAATATCTAAAATGTGTTGGTCTTGTATCAACAAATAACATAAAACATGCTGCCCTTAAGATACCTACCAAAGAACTGAATCTTAAATTGCCATTCTACTTATCTCCAAAACGAGAGTAATTCAACTAGTAACTGATAAAGCATTTGCTCTTTCACTTTCTAAAAACTTGACAGCAATTCAGTCTTTAATTTTTTGTAGACTCTCTCTCTAGCCATTTGGAACAGCAAAAAACCACTGGATATAATACCTTAGTTTCTTATAGAAAAGCTTTTATTGGTTAAAAGTTAAGACTTTAGCTTTGGCTTTTATTGATGGTACATATGAGAAATACTCACATGAAGGGTAATTTTTACATTCTATGCAGAACTATGAAAGAAGACACTGTTATGTTACTCGATGCTGTTTTGTAAGGATACCTGCAACAAATCCCTTTAGAACTGAGTGCCAGGAAAATAGTTTCTCTCTTCTGAAAAAGTGATATGTCTCCTTTATCAGACAATGAGAAGTATGTTGAGCATCATGTTTCCCTTTTATTTTAACAGGTGAGTCAGAACTAAATTTTATTTTCAAGGATAGTAATTATCTAATCCCAGTTTCACAGTATTGTTGTCCGTTTCTATCTTTTTAGTTATTATAATTATAGATTTTGTTTTTAACTACTATACGAGTTTTTCCTAAAAGCTTTACAAATGCTTTCCAAAATAGGGCCCTTGATTCTAATACTAGTTAGAGAGCTTACTGAAGGCTCTCAGTCTTTTTTTTCACCTCTGTATCTCCAGTATGCAGAAAAGTACCTGTCACTAGGAAGTGGTCAATATAATCTTGAATAACTTATACCACTCAGTATATAATATATATCCTCATCCTAAAGTGAGTATGGAAAACAGGGTCAGGTGATGGACAATGGAATGGGGAACAGTAAGTAGGCTCACTTGGCTGCATCAAGGACAGCTGTGGAAAATGAAAGTACGGGAAGACAGGCGGAAGAGAATATATTATAGCAAAGGCAATGTCTGCCCCTATTGCAGGCAGCAATAAAAAACCAGGCTATGTCTGAGGAGGGAGTCACAGCCATTATTAAAGGCACGAAAGATGATCTTAGTTACAACATTTTTAAAATCAAAGAAAAACATATCAAGAATAGGGAATTCTGTTTTTAATGTCAATCTTCTAAACTAGAAATCAGGTGAAACCACTGGTTTTAAGGGTGATCAGAATGGAAAAAATAATAAGGGAACTTTAGAGTCAGCCAAAAATAGCCCTCAAGAGTTATGGGAAGAGTGTGCATGTAAATTCAAAGGGGAGAGGGAGAGGGTACGGAAGATAAAAGCGTTAAGACTCAACTGACAAGAAATACAATGAATGTGGTCTTGTTGAGAGGTAAAAGGTATAAAGGGAAAAAAGATGCCAATTTAAGTAATAAAGTCAAAGAAACAAGAGAGAGTAATGACTGATCATTAACAAAAATGGGGATATTTACCTGAAGTTGCTTGTCTGTCAGTTTGTTGTACTGTGGGGGCTTGTGTGTTGCTCTGATACTGGGAGCTATGCCACCAATATTTCAAACCAGCAGGCTCACTAATGGTGGACAGATTTCAGCAGAGCTTCCAGATTCAGACAGACTAGAAAGAAGAGCCTGGCGTTCTACTTCTAAAAATTGGCTAGTGAAAACCTTATGGGTAGTAGTGGAACATTGTCTGATACAGTGTCAGAAGATGAGCCCCTCAGGTTGGAAGACAGTCAAAATATGACTGGGGAAGAGTGGCCTCCTCAAACTAGAGTTGACCTTTATGGTGTAAATGGAGTCAAGCTCTCAGAACCTTCATTTGCTGATGTGGCATGACTCAAAATGAGAAGAAACAGCTGCAAACATTCATTAATAATCGGAAGGTGAAATATATGAAGGATAAATCTAGGAAAACTGGAAATCGTCAAAAATGAAATGGAATGCGTAAAGACCGATCTCATAGGCATCAGTGAGCTGAAGTGGGCTGGTACTGGCCATTTTGAATCTGACACTCATTTGAGCTACTATGCCCTGAATGAGAAGGAACGGCATCACGTTCATCTTCAAAAAGAACATTTCAAGATTCACCCTGAAGTACAAGGCTGTTAGTAACAGGATAATATCCATATGCCTACAAGAAAGACTAGTTAATATGACTATTATTCAAACTTACACACCAACCGCGAATGCCAAAGATGAAGAAATTGAAGGTTTTTATCAACTTCTGCAGTCTGAAATTGATCAAACATGCAATCAAGATGCATTGATAATTACTGGTGGTTGGAATGCAGAAGTTGGAAACAGAAGAAGGACTGGTAGTTGGAAAATATGACCTTGGTGATAGAAACAACGATGGCGACAGTATGACAGAATTTTTCAAGACCAACGACTTATTCGTTACAAATACTTTTTTTCAACAATGTAAGTGGTGACTATACACACAGATCTCACTGGATACAATACACAGGAATCAAATCAACTACAACTGTGGAAAGAGATGATGGAGAAACTCAATATCATCAGTCAGAAGGCCAGGGGCCAACTGTGGAACAGACCATCAATTGTTCACATGCAAGTTCGAGGTGAAGTTGAAGAAAATTAAAACAAGTACACAAGAACCAAAGTATGATCCTGAATATATCCCACCTGAATTTAGAGACAATTTCAAGAACAGATTTGACATACTGAACACTAATGACCAAAGACCAGACGAGTCACAGGATGACATCAAGGACATTACACATGAAGAAAGCAAAGGGTTATGAAAAGACAGGAAAGAAAGAAAAGACCAAACTGGATATCAGAAGAGGCTCTGAAACTTGGTCTTGAATGTAGAGTACCTAAAGCAAATGGAAAAAATGTTGAAGTAAAAGGGCTGAACAGAAGATTTCAAAGGGGAGCTCGAGAAGACAAAGTGAAGTATTATGATGAAATGTGGGAAGAGCTGGAGGCAGAAAACCAAAAGGGAAGTACACGTTCAGCATTTCTCAAGCTGAAAGGACTGAGGAGAAAATCAAGCTTCGAGCTGCAATACTGAAGGATTCCATGGGCAAAATATCGAACAGCACAGGAAGCATCAAAAGAAGATAGAAGAAATACACAGTCACTGACCCAGATAGAATTGGTCGCTGTTCAACCATTTCAGGAGCTAGCATATGATCCAGAAGGGATGGTACGGAAGGAAAAAGTCCAAGCTACACTGAAGGCACTGGTGAAAAACAAATCTCACAGGAATCAAAGGAATACCCATTGAGATGTTTCAACAAATGGCTGCAACGCTGGAAGCACTCATTCATCTGTGTCCAGAAATCTGGCAGACAGTACCTGGCCGACAGACTGGAAGAGGTCCGTGTCTGTGCCCATTTCAAAGAGACATAATCCAGCAGAATGTGGAAATTACCGAACCATATCATTAATATCATCCGAGTAAAATTTTGCTGAAGATAATTCAAAACAACTTGCAGCAGTACACTGACAAAGAGCTGCCAGAAATTCAAGCCTATTCAGAAGAGGATGTGGAATGAGGGATATCCTTGCTGATGTCAGATGGATCTTAGCTGAAAGTAGAGAATACCAGAAAGATGTTTACTTGTGTTTTATTTACTACACAAAGGCATTCGACTGTGCAGATCATAACAAATTTTGGGTAACACTGGGAAGAATGGGAATTCCAGAACGCTTCATTGTGCTCATGAGGAACCTGTACTTAGATCAAGGCAGTCAACTGAACAGAACAAAGGGATACCGTGTGGTTTAAAATCAGAAAAAGTGTATATCAGGTCTGTATCCTTTCACCATGCTTATTCAATCTGTATGCTGAGCAAACAATCCAAGAAGCTAGACTATATGAAGAACATGGCATCAGGATTGGAGAAAGGCTCATTAACCACCTGTGAAATGCAGATGACACAGCCTTGCTTGCTGAAAGTGAAGGGGACTTGAAACATTTACTGATGAAGGTCAAAGGCTATAGCCTTCAGAATATACTACCCCCCAACATAAAGAAAACAAAAATCTTCATAACTAGACTGATAAGCATCATCATGATAAATGGAGACAATAGTGAAGTTGTCAATGATTTCATTTTACCTGGATCAAGAATCAATGCCTATGGAAGCAGTAGTCAAAAAATCAAATGGTGTATTGCATTACACAAACCTGCTGCAAAAGACCTCTTTCACATGTTAAAAAGCAAAGATGTCACTTTGAAGACTAAGGTGTGCCTGACCCAAGCATGGTATTTTCAATCACCTCATATGCATGCAAAAGTTGGACAATGAATATGGAAGACTGTAGTACACAGGAGTGCTATGTGTTGGAATGGACTCCATGGCACCTAACAACAACAACAACATCTGAAGTTGAGTCTTAAAAAGTCAAAATCTGAAAACCACGTCTGAAAAGCCAGTAAGACTCCTGGAAAGTTTGCTTTTGGGTGCCCTAAGAACCCAGGTGTGAATACGGGAGAAACCCCAGTCACATGGAAAGGCCCCAGCTGAGCTCCGGGCCATAGGCCAGATCAACTGCCTCGCACGTGAGTGAGCTACCTTGGACGTCCAGCCTAGTGGAGCCTTTAGATGACTGAAGCGCCAGCTAACATCTGCTACAATCACTGGAAAGAGCACACATGAGGATTGCCCAGCTGAGCCGAGTCAACTCACAGAACTGTGGGAGATCATAATAAATTGCTCCTTAAATTAAGCACTAAGTTTTGGAGTGGTTTATTACAAGCAGTAGATAACCAGGACATCATCCAGAGCTGTCTTAGATGCCCCCTCACCCCCTACATCCTGTCACTTACTCCTTGAAATCTGTTGATTCTGGATGCCTCACTGGTCTCCTAACTTCCAAACTGTCCTCACCTGCCACCAATCCATTCTTTACTCACCACCGGATTAATCTTTTAAAAATATATTACTTCTGGGTATAACACCTGGTGGCACAGTGGTTAAGTGTTCAGATGCTAAGCAAAAGGTTGGCAGTTTGAATCCACCAGCTGCTCCTTGGATACACTATAGGACAGTTCTACTCCGTACTATAGGGCTGCTATGAATTGGAATCAATGTGATTGCAATGGGTTTGGTTTTATATTGTATTCTTGCCAAAAATGCATAGCATGAATCTAATTCAAGGGAACGCACACTCAGACTGAGGAACATTTTATAAAATCAGCCTGTATTCTTCAGAAATGTCAATGTCATAAAAGACAAAAACTAGGAAAATATTACAAATTAAAGGACACTGAAGGGACATGAAAATAAAATGTAATCCATGATCCTCCTGGATCAGGAGGAAAAACGTTGCCAATTACTGCCACCATTGTCAAAAACGGAAATGGAATGGACTGCCTCTCATGCACCATGAGCTATGTGCTAATAATATTAACACAGATTGAACAAATCAGTTGTCAGGCATGTTGCAAAGGAATTTACCCATCTAGTAAGTGCTGGTCTAGTGACTCCTAAAGTCCCTTCTAATTGTAAAGCTTAGGTTACTTAAATTACTATGATGGGAGGAGTAAACAGAAGCATATATAACAAACAAACCATATTAATACCTTCTCTAAGGGTAAAAGGTGACCATTCAGACACTGTCTAGTGGTTCAGCTTAGGTGAGCTGTACTTCTGAAAAATATTCTCTGCTTCAGTGTCTGGAAACCCATATTTTTATAGGCCCATTCAATGCCTGGGAGCCAAGCAAGCTTTCTTTCTAGTTCTTCGTAGATTGTTGAGTATCAGTCATCCAGTGAAAAAGTAATACAGCCACATGCAATTCAAAGTCTCATACATGGCAGGAGGGAGTGTATTTTGGTATAACCACTGAAGAAAACTGTTTGGCAGTATCTACTAAAGCTCAACTTACGCATACCCTACAGCCCAGCAATCCTACCCCTAGGTGCCTATCCAACAAAAACTCACATTTACATTTACTAAATCATGTTGTAGTGGTAGTATTTGTGATAGCAAAGAATTGAAAACTACTTAAATGCCCATAAGCAGTAGAATGAATAAATAAACCGTGGCCTAGTCATACAACGGAACACAGTCCACAGCAAGGAGAATGAACTACAGCTCTATGCGGATGAATTTCAAAAACATAATGTTGAAACAAATATGAGCTCAGCTGCTAACCAAAAATTCAGGAGTTCAAATCCACCAGTTGCTCCTTGAAAACCCTATGGGGCAGTTCTACTCTGTTCTGTAGGGTCACTATGAGTCAGAATCCAGTAGACGGCAATGGGTTTGGTTTTGGTTTTTTATATGTGGATGAATTTCAAAAACATACTTTTGAACCGACAAAGTTAGATATGAAAGGGCACATAATATATGACTTCATTTATACAGAGTTCACAAACAGGCAAAACTACTCTACACCGGCAGAAATCAGGGAAGTGGCTACCTTAGGTGGAGGTTTGCGACCAGCGGAGCGTGAGGTGGACTCTTGTAATGCTAGTAATGCTCTGTGTCTTGACCAGAGTGCTTCCGTGTTTTCATCAACGTGTATACTTTTGTATACATATTGTTCTTCAATAAAAAGGCTATAAAAGATAAAACTACCCCTACTTCAGGGACAGTCAAAAGAGGCATCAGGGGCTTAAGGAAAGAGTTAGTACCCTTTTGAGGTTCCTATTAGAAAGCTGAAGAACCCCAGTGCAGTAATGGTTAAGCATTCGGCTGCTAACCTTGAGGTTGGTGGTTTGAATGCACCAGTGGCTTTGCAGGAGAAAAGACCTGGCAACCTGGCCCGTAAAGATTACAGACTAGGGAAACCCTACGGGGCACTACACGGTTTTTATGATTCAGAATTGACTTGAAGCTATACAACAACAAACATTACAAAACCTGTCTTCATGTAGCTGGGATGACTTAAGACTAATGCTGAAGAGACTAACAAGCCAAGATGGGAGTATAATAATTGACCAGTTGCTAGATGAAATTAGAATAACACCACCATTCACTATTGTTATCTAAAGATATCATGTTGGTTTACATCATTCTACTTCTTGAACTATTTTCTTGTGATTAGATATATTTTTGCCCCAATTTGTAGCAATGGCTGTTTCCACTGAGGTCTGGATTCAAATCTGAATTCCTTTAAAGATAAAGACTGGGCCAAAGGCTGCTTATTTATTTGTCAGGAATTCTACATCTCTCATTAGGTACTTCACCAGAAATATTTTAAAAGCAGATATGTTACTAATGTCAGTGTTTTTCAAACTAGATAATGATTTCCAGAATGACTTGAAAGACTAAATACATTAAACAAAAATAAACATGAATAAAAATCCAACCCCATACACATAAAACAAAGCAGAAAAAGAATTAGGAGTTATAACATAGGATCAAAGTGGTAATAGTAAGAGCCAGGTACCATTAAAATGTTCTTACCGGTGCAGTTTGCCACCATAAAATGGCTTAGTATGAAAAGTGATGCTGGCTGAATACCCAGTCTTTGCACAGTTGACACTGACTTTGCCACCCAGTTCTACCCAAGGAACAGTTAAAATTGACCGGGCGTATGCACAAGGCAGAGAGAATGTATACTCTTCTCCATGTTCCAACAGACTGAGGATACCTGAATGGGAAAACATTATGGTAGTTAACATCTTACAAGAAAAACAGCCATAAAAAATCCATACTGTTTTTTTCCCTCTCGTAAATAAACGTCATTGTTTTGCTTTATTTTCATTTAACTTGGGATAAAATTAACTTCATTTACATCAACGATATCAGACAAATATATCCTAGTGGTAGTGAGTCAAGGTTACTTTCACTATGACCTTGCTATCCCTTTCAGGTTCATGGGACAAAACCGTTTCAAGAGTTTCTTCTAATGCTCCTAAATATAAACTAAAACCTTCAGTCAGCGTTTAAGGCCATGCTGTACTGCCCTGTGTTAAGTTCTGATCATTAGTTAGTGCTTATAACTTTTTCAGACGTCTAATGTTACAGAGTCTATCTCAAGTTAGGTGGTATAATGAAAAAAGTGCTTGTCATTCTATTCTATGTACATTAAGGAAGAAAAGACTCATTCTGTCAGAAAAATCATGGTCAGTGTAATCAACATTTTGTTTGCCAAATTTTCAAATATTTAGAGTAAAGCTGCAAGAGATATAAATGGTTGCTTTCAACTGAGTATTATGCTAACGGAGCTTGTTTCTTTAAGTGATGCTATATTAAAGATGGTTTAAAAAACACATAAAAAGAGTACTTCATTAATGAATAGTCACTCTGAATATGTATCGATCTACATATCATGAAGTGACATTAGGATGCCCGACCTCCCGGTATATTACTAACCTCCTAAGTTCATTATCTGGGCCACCATCAGACCACATATTGTTTTTAATGCTCACAAATGAGGACAAGGGTTATGATAAATACTTCAATATAGTTAATTTTTAGAATTAGCAAATAAATAAACTGAAATTCTAAAGAAGTCTATTTTATATAAAGCGACAACTATTTTTTGGCTTGCCCTTAAGAGTCTTCACAAATAGCAATGATAAATCAGGAATTACTGACTCACTTCATAAAGTACATGGTTCTGGCTGTAATATATATATAATGGGAGCTGTCAAGACATATACAGACAAAATATAAAATACTGGGGTATATTTCCAGGGTTTAATAATAATCGTTGATTGGCTGAATTTAAGATGGAACAGATGCTTTGTTTTTTATTACTTTTCTGAAAATGTGTGATCTTATAAATTGGGTTTATGATCTTGAGCATTTAAAAACATATTTAGCATAAGTAGCTCACATTGTGGGATTTAAAATCGGAAGAAATACGCAGTTTCAGAATATACGTGTTGATGGATTAGCTAGGATAACTAAGATCCACAGAACTCTAAAATCTCATTTATGTAGTGATTACACGGAATTTCCCCTTACTACTGAAGAAAAAATACAGCTAACAGAAGCAAAATGAACTGTGATAAGGTCCATTCCCTACTTTTATTTACTTTCTGTTGAGGGTACCAACAGCAATTTCATTTTTAAAAGATCACCCATGAATACATAATTAACACTTAAAAAAAAAGACTTCAATATCTCCTTCACAATTAATTCATGGTTAAGATATTAACGGTCTTCCTCATCTCTTGAGGTATTTTCTCTCCTGGCGTGGGAGAGGCCACCATTGCCAGATTCTTTCTGTTATATAAACAGGTAAGAGTAACCGTCCGGGGCGGGGGGGGGGGGGGGGGGGGGCGGAGAATATCAACGAAGGAGGTTCTAAATCTGGCCATGCCTTAGTTTTATGACACTGAGCATGTTCCCTCACCTCTAGATTTCAGAACGTTCACCTATAAAACAAATAGGCCGGGTTACGAAGAGCCAAGGGCTAATGTCACGAAGTTTATAACCGAACACAGCAAGCCTTTTTTTTTTTTGACTAATAAAACGAGTACTTTCTAACGTTATAAAAAGTTTTAATTAACCTTAAATGTTATGTGGAAAGTAGAAAGAATCATATCACAACAGAACTTAAAATGTGAAAAACTGAAAAAGGGGATAAAGTATTTTCTTCACAGCTACAATAATGCAATCTTGAAATATTAAAAGTCATAGGCTTAATTATGCCATATTTAAATATAATATTTATATATATTCCGTATTTAAAATCAGAAAAAAAAATCATTTAAAAATAGCATTTACATTAGTCCATAGATAAGCCCCTCATCTCCACAGACAAACATTCTGGAACATACTTGGAATTTGAATACAAAAGTAGTACACATAACATTTCCAATGTATGATTAATGTTCGTCTAGCTTCCCCAAGTTTAAGACTGTAGTTTGATATTAAAAATCGGCCAGCGATTTTTCTGCTTACCTTCTCCAACCATCGTCACGCCTATCGACATGCCTAAGAATTTGCTCTTAGTCCAGACATGCGCGTTTACACACATCTTCCGCTCTGCACATTCTGCATAAAATCCCGAGACCGGAGGATGATGGGACACCTGCTCGGCAACAAACCTGACTGTGTAACAGTCTGAGCCCACCTGGCTCAAAGGCTCCTCTGACACAGGGGCCTGAGTCGTGATCGCCTGGGTGGAAGAGCTGCTAATGACACCGGATGCGACCTCGCTTTTCGGCAGCCTCCAGGAACAGTGAAACGTTTCTCCAATGATCGGATTGTACGGTTTCTTGGCAATGGCTCCTTTACGGCCTTCATGAAATGAGGTAAGGTAGTACTCAACAAAGCGAATCATTCTGTCCTCAGCTGTGGCTCCATTGGCGACGGCAATAAATAGGTCTGGATGAGACATAAAGTCTGCATACATTTCCAGTAAGGAACGCTTCTCGAGGATAAATGTGGGCAGCACCACCTGAGACAACAACAACAAAAGGTCAACCAAAGGGGGAAAAACTAATCCATGTGTTTATGTGTAGACAACTACTCATCTCTCTGAAAACATTTTGCTCTAAGTATTAAAAACAAAGTTATAAAGTAAAAATATTTGGCCTCTTTAAGAAATAAACCAAAAAAAGATACTGTTGCCGCTGAGGTGATACAGAGTAGAACGCCCCTATAGGGTTTCCAAAGTGTGGCTGGTGGATTCAAATTGCCGACCTTTGGTTAGCAGCTGAGCTCTTAACCACTGCACCGCCAGGGCTCCATAAAAAAAAAAAAAAAAAAAAACCCATTCCCAACGAGTCCATTCCAACTCACAGCAACCCTACAGGACAAGGTAGAAGTGCCCCACAGGCTTTCCAGGTAGCAGCTGGTGGATTCCAACTGCGGGTCTTTGGTTAGCTGCTGAGCTCTTAACCACTGCACCAACAGGGCTCCATTAAGAAATAATCATGCTTAAAAGCAAATGAAAGCCTGCCCAAGTGGTCAAGATTAAACATCAATTCAGGATTTCAAGAAGGTCAGGCAGAAAGAATTTATAAAAAAGTCCTCAGACTCTTAAAAAAAAAAAAAAAGCAGCATCAGGGAAATGGTGGTAAAAGTCAAAGGGCACGTCAGCCATGCTTTTCTTCCTTTAAAAATGAACTATGGCTTATCAAGATACAAGCAAAGACAATAAATGCCACTTCTTGGGGACAGACTAAAGACAACACTGATCAAAGCAAAAACTGTAACTTATATTGAATTTCGAGCACAAGGGAACTACTTCCAAGAACAGAATTTCTGACCTCCAAAGCCAGGTTTATAAGGAAGATTAAACATCTCACTTAAAGCACAGTTGGAGAAGCACTGCAAGCTGGTTCAATTCTTTGAGGAAGCAATCTGACAATATTTTTCAAGAACATTAAGGTGTTCATACCCATTAAAAAAACCAACCCATGGCCATAGAGTCAATTCCAACTCATAGTGACCCTACAGGACAGGGTAGAACTGCTCCACAGAGTTTCCAAGTAGCACTTGGTGGATTCGAACTGCTGACCTTTTGGTTAGCAGCTGAACTCTTAACCACTATGCCACCAGAGTTTCCCATATCCATTTAGCCTACTGATTATTCTTTCAGGAATCTGGCCTTAGAAAATAATAATGAAGGAAAAGGAATGTGGGGAAAAAAAGTTCACCACAGTACTGTTTACAGTAACAAAAAAATTAATCTACATTTTTATCAAGGGTGTTTGATAAATATGGAATGTTCACTTAATGGACAATTATAGTCATTTAAAAAGATGGTTATGAAGATGATACAGTAACAAAAAATATGGGCTGTTTCAAGTTCAGATGGTAGACTGAATACTTGCATCTTTATTTCATTTCTTCCTGAAATTATAGTAAATAAATTTCTTATAAAGGCAAACCCAGAGATACCAGGAAAGGAGACAAAAAACAAAATTTTGGGAGTTGTTAAATAGAAAGCTGAATCTTAAGCAGTAGTTTACAATACGGAATCCTGAAAAGGCTTGGGAACTGACAGCACCTGGTATCTCTGGATCTAGTGGGGAAGGGAGATGCTCAAGTGAAAAAGGACTGAGTGAAATCTGTGTGCACAGCAATTAGATCCCGAAATCCCCTCCCCCAACTCCACAGAGTTGGTAACCAGCCCTTTAACCTCAGCCGAAGTCTAGGGGTGGAATATCTGGAGAGTGAGACAGGGAGGTTTCTCCTCTGGACTGGGGAACATCAGGGACTTCTAAGACAGGGGCTATCACTCTGATAACAGAGGTATTAAGTAATTCTGTAAAAATTAAATGTTAAATACAGAGATCAACTCCCACCCGGGCTTCTTTCTTTTCTCAGTTCCTAATGGCTTTAAACCACCAAGCAGGAGATTAGAACAACTCTCCTCTGGGGAGTCTAGCCTAGAGGAAAAACCTGATGATACTGACACGAGGTTTCCAGCCAATGGCCCATCCAGACTACTCTGCACAGAAGACCACAGGGCCCACCCACATGCTCAAAGCTTACAATCTGGTTTTCAGTTCCCAAAACTTCACTGTTAACAGAAATCCAAGAAAAGCCTCTAATTAAGGATACCCAAACCAAAATAAATAGAAAACTCAACTTGGAGGAAAGAGAAACAGGAGGTAGAAAAAACATAAAAAATAATCTTCAAAGAATTAAGAGAGATGATTTACATGAAATAAGGATGCTTTTTGAAAAACTTTATCAGGCACAAAGGTACCCACATACAATGGATAAAAAGAAATCCACACCAAAATACATCAACATGAAATTTCAAGACTTCTGGGGATAAAGAGTAGATTCCATAAAATTTCAGAGAGAAAAGCAACAAAAACACCCGATCACATAAAAAAGTTCAAGAATCAGAATGGCTTCAGACTCTTCACCAGGACCCTGTGGCAAGGAGACAATAATCAAAAGGAAAATTCGTTCCAAGCTATGAATTCTATCAAACTATTAGTCAAACATGAGGGTAAAATAAAGACATTTCAGACACACATGTTCGCCATTTTGCCCCCAACAGATGTTTCTCAGAAGCTAAGGAAGGTCTGCTCCACTAAAAAGAGGCAACCAAAAAGGAAAAAAGAGATAACACAGGAGATGGCGAAGACAATCCCAGGAAAAAAGCCGTACAGCAGACGCAGAGAACAGGTCCAGGATGGAGTGCTGTGATTCAAGAGACAGACACTAAAGACTGTCATCTACACTTCAAGCCACCACTGTATCACCATTTTAAACAAGGGTAGACTGCCCTAGTTAACCTTGACCCAATTTTATCTGTATTTGGCTTGCATTGATCGATATCCTATGTGTTAGCGAGCTGAAATGGGCTGGTACTGGCCATTTTAAGTTGGATAATCACATGATCTACTATGCTGGCAATGACAAATTAAAAAGGAATGTCATCACATTCATCGTCAAAAAGAACATTTAAAGATCTATCCTGAAGTACAATGCTGTCAGTGAGAGGATAATATTCACATGTGTATAAGGAAAACCAGTTAATATGACTATTATTCAAATTTACCCACCAACCATAAGGCCAAAGATGAAGAAATTGAAGATTTTTACCAACTTCTGCAGTCTGAAATTGATCGAACATGCAATCAAGATGCATTGAAAATTACTGGTGATCGGAATGCGAAAGTTGGAAAAAAAGAAGGATCAGTAGTTGGAAAATATGGCCTCGGTGATAGAAACAATGCTGGAGATCACATGACAGAATTTAGCAAGAGCAACGACTTCACTGCAAATACTTTTTTTCAACAACAGCAATGGCCACTATACATGCGGAACTCACCGGATGGAATACACAGGAATCAAATCAACTAATCTGTGGAAGGAGGCCTTTTCCTGGAATATCTTTTCACTGTCTTCCTGGGATTGTATTGACCATTTCCTGTGTTACCTCTTTTTTCCTTTTTGGTTGCCTCTCATTTTAGTGGAGCAGAACTTCCTTAACTGCTGAGAAACATCCATGGGAGGCAAAATGGGAGAATACATGTATCTGAAATGTCTTTATTTTACCCTCATGTTTGACTGATAGTTTGGATAGAATTCACAGCTTGGAACTATAATTTTTCTTTTGATTACTGGAGAAATTCAAATCATCAGTTCAGAACAAGGCCAGGGACCCTCATGTTTGACTGAGAGTTTGAACAAAATTCATAGCTTGGAACTAATTTTCCTTTTGATTTATTGAAGAAACTCAATATCATCAGTCAGAACAAGGACAGGGGCCGACTACAGAAGAGACTGTCAATTGCTCATATACAAGTTCAAGTTGAAGCTGAAAAAAATTAGAGCAAGTCCAAAAAAGCCAAAATACGACCTTGAGAATATCCCACCTGAATTTAGAGACAATTTCAGGAAAAGATGTGATGCACTTAACACTAATGACCAAAGACAAGACGAGTTGTGGGATGACAGCAAGCACATCATACATGAAGAAAGCAAAAGGTCATTAAAAAGGGAAGAAAGAAAAGACAAACTGGATGTCAGAAGAGACTCTGAAACTTGCTAATGAACACAGAGTAGCTAAAGTGAAAGGAAGAAATGATGATGTAAAGGAGCTGAACAGAAGATTTCAAAGGGTGACTAGAAAAGACAAAGTATTAAAATGAAATGTGCCAACACCTAGAGTTAGAAAACCAATGGGAAGAACATGCTTGGCATTTCTCAAGCTGAAAGAACTGAAGAAAAAATTCAAGCCTCAAGTTGCAATACTGAAGGATTCTAGAGGGAAAATATTGGAGACAGCAGGAAGCATCAAAAGAAGATGTAAGGAATACACAGAGTCACTGTACTAAAAAGAACTGGTCAATGTTCAACCATCTCAGGAGGTAGCATGTAATCAGGAACCAACGGTATTGAAGGAAGAAGTCCAAGCTGCATTGAAGGCACTGACGAAAAACAAGGATCCAGGAATTGACAGAATACCAATCGAGATGTTTCAACAAATTCATGCAGCACTGGAGGTGCTCACTCATCTATGCCAAGAAATTTGGAACACAGCTACCTTGCCAACTGACTGAAAAAGATCCATATTTGTGCCCATTCCAAAGAAAGGTGATGCAACAGAATGTGGAAATTATCAAACAATAACATTAATACCACAAACAAGTAAAATTTTGCTGAAGATAATTCAAAAACAGTTAAAACAGTACATAGTGAACTGCCAGAAATTCAAGCTGGATTCAGAAGAGGACATGGAATGAGCGCTATCACTGCTGATGTCAGATGGATCTTGGCTGAAAGCAGATAACACCAAAAAGATGTTTACCTGTGTTTTACTGACTACACAAAGGTATTTGACTGTGTAGATCATAACAAATTATGGATAATATTACAAAGAATGAGAATTACGGAACACTTAATTGTGCTCATGAGGAACCTGTACATAGACAAAAAGGCAGTTGTTCAGACAGAACAAGGGGATACTGCATGGTTTAAAGTCAGGAAAGGGGTACGTCAGAGCTGTATCCTTTCACCATACTCAGTCTGTATGCTGAGCAAATAATCTGAGAAGCTGGACTACGTGAAGAAGAACTTGGCAACAGGATCAGAGGAAGACTTGTTAACAATCTCCGACAAGCAGATGAAACAACCCTGCTTGCTAAAAGTGAAGACGACCTGAAGCACTTACTGATGAAGATGAAAGACTACACCCTTCAGTATGGATTGTACCTCAACATAAAGGAAAAAAAAAAAATCCTCACAACTGGACCAATAAGCAACATCATCATAAATGCAGGAAAGACGAAGGTTGTCAAGGGCTGCATTTTACTTGGATCCATAACCAACGCCCATGGAAGCAGCAGTCAGGAAGTCAAACGATGCACGTCATTGGGCAAATCTGCAAAAGACCTCTTTACAGTGTTAAAACGCTAAGATGCCACTCTGAGGACTAAGGTGTGTCTGATCTAAACCATAGTGTTTACAATCGCCTCATATGCATGAATAAGGAAGACCAAAGAATCGATGCCTTTGAATTATGGTGTTGGCAAAGAATGCTGAATATACCATGGACTGCCAGAAAAATGAACAAATCTGTCTTGGAAGAAGTACAGCCAGAATGCTTCTTAGAAGGGAGGATGGTGAGACTTTGTCTCACGTAATTTGGACATGTTATCAGGTGGGACCAGTCCCTGGAGGAGGACATCATGCTTGGTAAAGTAGAGGGTCAGGGAAAAAGAGAAAGACCCTCACAGAGATGGACTGACACGGTGGCTGCAACAGTGGGCTCAGCCACAGCAATGACTGTGAGGACGGCGCAGGACCAGGCGGCATTTCGTTCTGTTGTACATAGGGTCAGTTTGAGCTGGAACTGACTCGATGTCACCTAACAACAATAAACCTTGTCCAGTTCCAATTTTTATCTGTATTTGTCTTGTGCTGACATCTGCTGATGATGCTCCTATTTTCTTCTCTGTGCCCTGCTGCCGGATTAAGAGAAGATACTTGTTTCACCCCCAGATATGTTCTGGCTTTCATCCTGAGAGTTGGAGGTAGGTCACAGTTAGCTTAGGGTTGCTGTGAGTTGGAACTGACTCGACGGCACCTAACAATAATAACAACATACCAATGGACCCCTTTCACGTCAGACAGAAACAAGAAAACTGTAGGCCTTTATTTGCCCTGCAACTTCCTACTCCACAGAAAAGCGTTACCTTTTTTTATGAGCATAAGAAATGCTGATTAAGAGACTAAGAAAGCAAATGATAAGGAGTATGAAGCCCTGACAATATTAACATTTACAGGGACAGTCTTGACTTAATGATCTCCACGACCAGCTTATCCCATTACTTACTCTTGTTAAATCCATGCCCAGCTTGAGCTGTGACAGGAGATGCAGAATAACACTGCGCTGCTCTTCCACAGCTCCCAGGTCGGCCTCCTTGTTATCCCATGTGTCCTCCACCTCTTCATCTGCATTTATTTCTTCAGGTTCCTTGACACAAGACAAAACAAAACTCTAGTGTTCCGAATGCGTGTGAATACTCGTTCAGAATAAAAATATAAATGCCAGACTTGAAGACACTGACCTGGGGCCTAAGTAAATCTGAGAACAGGCAAAAATCTTTCTGAAAATATAGCCTACATCCCTTGATCATGGAATGGATTCTCTTCCTAGAACCCATTATCGCTGACATTGAACATACTGTGGTTTTGGCATCTATTTCACATATAAAATACAGATAGTTTTTAAAAAGAGTGCAGTTCAGGCTTTGCAGGCTTTGACTACCTGCCTGGGGATACTACTAAAAAAAAAAAAAAAAACCAAGTATAAATTACATTCAAAATGCTCTAAGAAGTAAATCTTTGCCGTCTTTAAAAAGCTGAAACTATATAAGTAAACTGAAATTTGCAGGGACTGCACATGTCAAGTTTGACTACTGTAACGTACGCTTTGACAGTCACTCATTCTTGGGGTGGTCGGGAAGATACCCTGGGGTTAGAGAGAATTCTGCATGGAGGTACGGAAACCCTTTAGCTGCTCATGCAGTCTTAACGCCACAGAAAGTTCTCTGCATAGCTCTTAAATCCAATCAATAAAACAACTCCTTCAAAAACTGAAAATCTTTACTTATCACCTCAATATGGTCCTGGCTTCAAATAACTGGTTAAGAGAAAATTAACTTCTATTTTAACAACAGTGTTTGGTTTCAAATCCCAAGATTCTACAGGATTTTGTCAGCTGTCATTTCCATATCTATTTGCGGTGGTGTCCTTTCTCTCAGCAGTACACCCTGTTAGTATCTTTGTGTAAGAGAGCTTTATAGGAGGATATTATCATTTAGATTTCTATTAGGTTTTAACTTAAGAGGGTTTTAAAAAGAAAATGCCTTAATTTTTCTAACTTTGATTTCCCCCCTCCATAATAAAATCTTATCAAACAAAGAACCCATCTATTCTGTGTAGCTAGGCAAACAAAAATCCTAATCTGGTACAAAATAAAAATGGTCAAATTACTTAGTAAAATAGAAAAAAGAGGGATTATATTAATTAAATACCGATTCTAAATCGTGGTGTGAACAGAAGAATTGGGAAGCACTCTTTTCTTCTTAAGCTGCCTCTTCTTGGCCACCAAACCTCTCTTAAAGAGAAGCTTAAGGTAAAAGCATTACCCAAATTCAAACAGACACTCAAATGTATGAAATCCTAAGCCAGAATGGTTAGCAAAAATGTAGTGGCAAGACCTGTTGAGTTTCTGGGACTTTCTATATTTGGAGATTACATGGCAAAGGGTAACCCCAATATTCCACAAAATGCATACTAACTTCATTTTGTCCTTCTGATTTCTGATGTGGAGCACAATGGAACTGTGGGCTTCCTTCTAGCCTGCTCGGGGTTTACTTTCTATCTCAGGTGAGAGCAAAATCTCCATGGCTGTAATATAGGTCTCCCGCTTGCCTCAGCACTCATGTTTCAAAGAGACAACTGTGAAATTTTTGGAAAACTCAGGTGTATTCTGATGTGCTTGAATGAAGTCTTATGTCTTTTGTAACTAAAAAAAAATCTACGCAGTTTTTTTGTCCTCCGCTTACACCAGGCAATGTCATTTGTCATTTCACAAGAACTGGAAACACACTGATCCTCTCCCTCTTGACCCTACGTCCCACCTCTAACATGTGCCTTCATCCTGATTTCCAACGTGTCTTGTGTTCTCTTCTAGAATAAAGATGTTAGAGTATGTGGCTTTTATTTTATAATTTTTCACTTACAAATTACATCCCTAGTCCTGGTCTCACTCCAAAGCTTTGGTTCTATTATCTCCAATTGCTTTTTATATACATTTACAATCAAATATCGTCCTTTCACCTAAAATTCAATATGCTCATAACCATACTAGCCCTTTTTCTCTCAAAAGGTTCTTTCTTCCTAATTTTCCTCATGAATGGCACCACAATTTTATCTAAGCATTTAGGCTCAAAAACGTGTGAGTTGTCTTTGATCCACCCCAATATTCAGTCAATCACAAGCCCAACTGATTTTTTATTTGAAAAGTACCCTATCTATTCATTTGTCTTCATTTCTATTTCCACAGCCTTCTATGTACACTTTAATTCTAATTCATATCATATACCATCAATCTTAAACATATAACACCCCTCCCATGCTCATGACCCCTCTGTCTACCATATTAAGATCAACTTCTGCATGATTTTTAATTCCGTTAAAAATAAACAACTGGTAAAATTTGTTGACCCAGTTTCCCTGTGCTGCACAACCCCAGAGGCCACAGTTTACACTCTGTTCTGGGACAGTGCTCCAGGGAGCAACATTCACATAGAGCGCAACGTGAATGCTGCCACCACATGGAGCTGTGACATCCAACAGCCTAAGTCTGCTCCTAAATTCATTTTACATTTTCATAACAATCTTATAAGGTATTAGTATCCCTATTTTACAGGTGAGGGAACTAAGGGTAGTTCATCAATTGACCCACATATTGCCAAATGGCAGAACCTGGATTCAAAACCATCAGGCAAGCCTTCTCTACAATGAGCGTATCTATCTCACTATCCCTGCTTGTGTCTCTCCGCCTCCACCTCCGGCTCTAGATTCCCTTGCTCTTCTTTTCTCCAAATCTTGTCCTCCTTTCAAAGCCCAATTTCAATCCCACTTCCTTGCCAAAGCACTTCTCATTTACTCCACTTAGATTCTCTCCTTTCTCTGAATATCCATATATTTTTTTAATAACCTAAATCATATCAATTAAGACCAAAACAAAACAAATCCTCATATTATCATCTCACTGTTTCAGGGTACATGACTGGGACCCCAAGAAGATTCCAAGTCTCTTCAATGAAAAAAATCATGTCTTATATTTTTTTGCGTCTCCTCCAATTCCTAAAACTGAGCTTGTGACAACAGCTTAAGAAATACCTGCTGTGTGCTGACTCCACAAATGAGCTAATGAAAGGCTAACTCCTAAGTTACTCTTTTTTTCTCCTCCCCCACCCACTCTGCCCCCACTGCCGACCTCATCTCACCAAGGGCTTTGCCAGCTTTGGAAGTCCCTGTCCCATACATTTCTTTTATGAAGTAATTTGCTAATATATAAATAGCCACAGTATTTACTCTTGACTCAGCAATTTTACTTGGGAGTATAACCTAAAGAAATAATCTAGAGAAAGGGAACAAAAAAGCTGTCAGAAGGTGATACAGCGCTATTCACAATATCAAAAAATAAGAAAACAACCTAGATATTCAGAATGGGGATGTTAACTCAATAACCTGCTTGAACCTCTAAAACTAATTATATAGACCAAAGCAACATAGAAAAATGCTTATGAGAAATATCAAGTAAAAAGAACTTAATATAAAACTATCTATGTAATTACAATGACCATAAAAAGAACAGAAGTAAACACAAAGGCGAGAAAAACAATATATGTTACAGCAGTGGAATTATGAATAAATTAAAATGTTCCTTAGTTTATGAGAAATGAGGACTAAATATTTCATAAAAATATTGAACTCTGAAATCATGTGCTATTTTAAGTAGAGTAACACTTTAAAAAACTAGTTTGGTAAGAGGTTGACTGTCAAAAAGAATAGTAATCTTACAAACTTCATTGTTAAGCTTTTAGTAAGCAATATTAAATAATATAACGAAGTAAGAACCGCAGGAGATAAACATTATGCAAACTTATTACATAAGCTAATTCCTAGAGAAAAAAAAAACACCCATGCAAATAGCAAATTTTTAAAATACATTATTAGCAAGGAAAAGTAAACCAAAACTAAAAAGCGTCCATAATTTAACCTGGAAAAAACAAGTACAAGTTTAATACGACAGACTTCTAAAACCAGTGCAATTTCAAAACAACAGCAACGTCTAGAATCTGCAAGTGTTTGTTGTTCTGATGTTCTGTGACCTGCGTGCCCTGACAAGAAGGGAACGGAACCTTTTCAGGGGCTGCTATTTTTTTACATCAATATCGTACTTTCACAATACCTTACCCGTGCTAATAGTCCAGATCCTGCAACAGGCTGCTCTTCCGGGACTGCCAATGGCTTACTCTGCTCCGCAGCAAAGGGCTGGTCGGCTCCATTTTTATAGTGGTTTGATAAAGGTATCTTTGGTTCTAACCACTCGATTGTCGTCCCTGATGAAGTAAGAGAAAACTTCTGCTGAAACTTGCTCATAATCTGGCAAGTTCAGCAGCTGTGGATTTTATTAAACAATTTTGTTTTCAGCCTGCAAGACTGAAAGCAATTCAACCTGTTAGGAGACCCTGCAAGACAGCCACTTGTATCTCATTAGCAGGAGCACAGCGATTGGGCAACAGTTCACAACAGACCAATCTACAACTTGAAATCAGATGCCATTTAAAAGAATCAGCCCTGAATTGACCTGAACTCCATTTCGGGGTAAGTCTGTGAATCACTGAGGTGCAGTCCCTACCCTAACAACTGATTTGCTGACCTTACTGCATGAACCCTATCTCTTTTGTGATAAAAAAAAGTACGCAGTTAGGCTTTAGGGGGTCACAACTACAGGAGGAGTCTGGGACTGTGAAACGGAAATTTGCTTCACTTTAGGACTGAACCTTATTCTCGGCAGCAATTTTCTAATTGATCAGGATAAGCCCCTGGATCTAATTTAAAAACTTCACATACATGTCCATTCTCTTTATTATTTTTCATGATGTAGAAGAGTCCCATATACTTTTAAACTGAAAGGCTCTTCTGCTGAATAAATAATAGCTGACCTAGTGAAAGACAGTGCTCGCATCTGGAAACCTGTCATCTTCTCAGTTAATGACTCAAATGTCTCTTATTACCCTCAACTAGTTTAACAAAGTGGATTCTATACCTAATCAATAATGAAAACGTTCCATTTGATTTCAGAGGCTGATCTAGGTTTCCCGGAAGCTTGGTTATAGAGTGTTACAGTAGGGGATGCTCAGACTGCTGGAGCAGGAATTGAAATGAGTAAGGAATTTACTCAGCCCCAGACTTCAGCAGATGAATAAATTACAAAGTACCTGCCAGGCTACCATAGCATCTTGCCTTGCCAATGGGCTCAGTCTCACTTAGCATTGGGGGGAATTCATAGTTGGGGGATGCCCTGGATAAGTTCATGGGTCTTGTTTTAAAATTCCAAAGCAATGAAAAATCTTTGCTCCTACCTTAAAATATTTTGAATATCAATATCCAAATTCCCTTACTCCTAAAAATAAAATACACATAAACACTAAATTTAAGAGATCCTTAAACATACTGGAAATTGTAACAAAATCATGTATCAAATAAATCATTTGGTCTCAGTTCCCTAAATCAATGACCACTACTGAGCCTTTGGATGACATACATTGAGACTTTACAGGACTAAACATAATTTGAATTTAGATTTCATTTCTCATGGTACCTTGTAATTTATGAATGTAATTCAGTTTTTTCTTTCCACAGTTACATTTTCACTCTCAAGTGATTTAAGAAGAAATGTCTACAGATCTAATTCTGAAAACATGGCTAGTGAGAAATACCCATACCAGTTCATTCACTTCACCAAATGCCCACAAACCTGTGCTCCAGAAACTAACCATGTGGGAGAACCACTTTCCCTTTAAACACTCCTGTAAGCTTTATGTTTCACTTCTGTAATAAAAAAATGCAAATTCATATTGTGTGTGCTTATTATTTATGAAGCAACCATTTAAAAATAAGACTGCATTAATTTAAACTACACAAACCCAATTTTTGAGAAAGAATTTAAAAAATTAAAAATAGTATTTGATTAATCAAGTATTTATTGAGCATCTAGTACCAGGAACTATTCAACCTGATGAACTTTTCAGAAATTAAGCAGCATAAACTGTAAAGAAATGCTTTGTGTAATTTTCCTGACAAAATTATTATTACTAACACTAGAATTAACCCAAATTTCAGATCTTGGGGTGTGTCAACCAAAAAACAGAACACTCCAATAAACAAAAAAGGAATAGAATCTTTTATATTACCTATAAACTAATCAGAAAGAGAACAAAAATCATAAATTTCCCCCAGGAATTGCTTCTTGTATAGGCTAACCAAGAATGCTTTATTATTTTTAAAATACTGTCATTATAAATTATATAAAGAGCCCTGGTGGCACAGTAATTAAGCACTCAGTTGCTAACCAAAAGGTCAACAGTTCAAACCCACCAGCCACTGCGGGAGAAAGATGTGGTAGTCTGCTTCCATAAAGATTTACAGCCTTGGAAACCCTATGGGGCAGTTCTTCCCTATCCTACAGCAATGCTGAGTCAGACTTGATGGCAATGGGTTTTTTGGCTTACAAAATTATATACTAATTCTAAAACAGTAAATCATATAAGAATGGAAAGACCAGGAAACATTTTTTTTTTCTCTTCCAGCCTATGATTAAACCAGAGGAAACTAAAGTTTAAAATACCATGTATTTTAATTAAATTATTAATTTCATTTAATACATGGCATTTTAAGTTTATTGATCTCTTTGTATTAGTGTACATTTTACTTTTGTAAAGCCACTTTGGAAACAACTTAAATGTTCAACATTTCTCCAAAGTATCAATTCAGATCACAATATATAATTTAGGTGCTTATAAATCTTTGAAAAGCCCTCTCTCCTAAACTAATTGGTTATCACAGCTTCTCTGTGACTTCTCCAGGCCTTTTTTTTTTTTTTTTAATTGTGCTTTAGGTGATAGTTTACAGCTCAAGTCAGTTTCTCATACAAAAATTTATACACACATTGTTATGTGACCCTAGCTGCCACCCCTATAATGTGACGGCACATTCCTCCTGTCCACCCTGTATTTCCCATGTCCATTCAACCAGCTCCTGTCCCTTTCCGCCTTCTCATCTCACCTCTGGACAGGGGCCACCCATTTAGTCTCATGCATCTACTTGAACAAAGAAGCTCACTCCTCACGAGTATCATTTTATTTCTTATAGTCCAGTCTAATCTTTGTCTAAAGAGTTGGCTTCAGCAACGGTTTTAGTTCTGGGTTAACAGAGAGTCCAGGGGCCATGTCTTCTGGGGTTTCTCCAGTCTCAGTTAGACCATTAAGTCTGGACTTTTTAATAGAATTTGAGTTCTGCACCCCACTTTTCTCCTGCTCTGTCAGGGACTCTCTGTTGTGTTTCCTGTCAGGGTGGTCTGGTCACCGGTGGTAGCTGGGCACCTCCAGGCCTTTTTTAATCAGAATTATTTGCCCATTCATCTATTCTCCCACAGTACTTTTTCCCTATTGTTAGTAGTGCTTCACATATTATATTACAGTTAACCAATGTCCATGTTTCTTCCCTAACTGGATTGTGAGGTCCTCAAGGGGAATATACACAGTTTATTATAATAGTGCCCTGACCTATACCTACTTTTGCCACCAAAAATTGTTTGTTGGTTTGAAATGCTACATTTGGGCACACGTGAGGATGGGATTCATATCATATCCATATCAAGATCTGATAATGGTGAACTTTTTCCTGAGCAGAGACTCATGTCTTTTTAAAATACCTTTCTTTCTTACACAAAGGGGGTCAGTTGGATAAGAGAATATAAGTTGTTGTGAAATACTAAGTTATGACTGTCAATACAGTGTGATGGTGTTTATTCATCTCACTTAATAGAAAAATTCATTTTGTAATTCCATGCAATAACATTCTTTTCCCACATTCAACCAATTTCAATAAATAGATACTCTCAAATACTAGACAGATACATTATTTTTTCAAACTGAAAAGGGACTAAGAGACCTTACAAACATATCAATATAAAAATAATGAACAGTAAACTGAGCCAAAACTTAAGAGATGATGCCAAAGTTCCTAGTTTTGTCAATTAGGAGGATTATAATGCCATAATTTTAACAGGAATATAAAAGATAATAGGTTTTGAGGCTGGTTTTTGACATGCTGAGTTTGAAGTCTCTAAAGGAATATTCAAAGACACTAAACATTAGACTTAGAATCCTTTTAGATCCAAAGAACACAACAGGAAGAATTCGTATAAAATTAATGTGAAAATTAAAAACCGAGAGGCTCACCGTGCTTTTATCTGTTCATTTAATTAAGATTTTCTGGAGTTAGAATTACAAGGAATACAGTCTTTTCCCCATTTTGGCCCTCAATGTTAAACCCTACCTTTTATCTAGAACTCACCTGGAGGCAGTGAGCCCTTCTGATGTGATGCATGCTGCAACTGGAGAATATGAAAGCAGTCATTGAGGCAGTTCATAGTTGCCATGGACGTTGCTTTGAGCATCAGGAGATCCTGGTCCAAGGAACTAAGATGGCCAGAAGCAGGAAGGCATTCAATTCTTCTAATTAAGTCTCTCTGTTGTCCTTCGGCATGAGACATCATCTGAGGAAAACAACTGTTCTGTGGGTCACACTCATGATTTCTGTATAGCATGTATACATACAGTTGCCATTTTAATTACCATATTCAGCTTCTGAGTCACTTTTTAGGACATATTAGCTTAGAAGGAGCCCTGGTGGTACAGTGGTTAAGCGTTCAGCTGCTGAACAAAAGGTTAACAGAAGCCATCAGCCGATCCTCAGAAACCTTAGGCGGCAGCTCAACTGTGTCCTACAAGGTCGCTATGAGTCGGAATCAACTTGATGACAATGGGTTTTTGGTTTTATTAACTTAACAAATATATTTCAAGTTTGCTTGGCTATTAACAGTGCTCAATTAACAAGTATTTCATTGTATTTATCAATTGAACATACAGTGGTGAGCTCTGGCAGCTGTACTTTTTCTTTGGAGGCAACAGAGTTCAAAAGATTTCCCACTTTTTATTAACAGTACAAATTTATACAAGTCACTAGGAAGAACATTCCAGAACACCTATATTAGCAGCATCAAATATTTCATTCCAAAGTAAAACTAGTTCCTGGTCTAGCTCTCAACCACTTCCTTCTCAGCATCTCCAGTCAGCTCATTTTAAATCTACACTGAAAACATGATAGTGTACCTGCTTCTTCTTTCCTTCTTTCTTTCTGGTCCCATAAGGCTAATTTTGGAGCAAGTTAAAGGAGTTTAACACACTCTGATTTGATTAGGAGCCCTGTCCACTTTTCCTACCACAGCCAATGGAATAACAATGATTGATGACCATCCCAATTTTTTAAGATGAAAACTGAATTTTTTAGGGACAGCTCCTGTCTGTGGGTAGGGTGAGAAGGTAGAAAGGGACAGGAGCCGACTGAATGGACGCAGGAAACCTGGGGTGGAAAGGGGGAGTGTGCTGTCATATTGTAGGGATTGCAACTAGGGTCACATAACCATATGTGTATAAATTTTCATATAAGAAATTAACCTGAGCTATAAACTTTCACCTAAAGCACAATAAAGAAAAGAAAACTAAATTTTTTAGATGAAAGCTGAAAGGACAAATCCTTAAGGCTCTCAGATCACCCATCCTTTGGACACTAGTTCACACAGAAACTCCATAGTGGAGAGACTCCTTTAGCTTTCAGAGACTGTTTCAGATGATTTTTAATACAGTTCACCAGAGGGCTAGTGAAAGAGAGATGCAAAATGACCCCGACAAGCAAATCAAGTGTGCCATGCCTGAAATATCTCCCTGAAAACTTAGGCCACAGGAAGGGATCAAACATTCATCCTCCTCTGAAAAAAGTTTTTAAACGAGAAATGTAGGGGTGGAAGTATACAAATATGCACATTTACACATGCAAATACATGTGTGCTAGCTGTGTGTGTGGGTTTGTGTGTAATATATCTGGAAATTAATTTCCAATCATCCAAAGTTATGAATAGGTAGAACTATTTTGGAAAGCAGCTTGACAATATCTACTGAGCTAAATATAAATATACTCCATGATGCAATAATTATACCCTTAAGTATATACCTAACAGATATGCAGACAAAGTGTGCTTCTTTGTGGATAAAATGGATAAAAAATATCACGGCATTTTCTTCATACACTGAGTATTACACAGCAATGAAAAGAAAGAGACTGCTACGCTCAGTATTGTAAATACATCTCAAAAATATAACGTTAACTAAAAAGAATCTAGACACAAAGGAGTATATACTATATGACTCCAGCTTTAGAAATTTCAAAAATTGGCAAAACAAATCTATGATGTTAGAAATCAGGAGAGTTGGAAGGGATGTAGTGACGGGGGAGGCATGAGATGGTGTTGTGCTGGTAATATTTAATTTCTTGATCCAGGAAGTGGTTATCTGGACATTATATAAAGACTTACACTTAAGATTTGTGTATTTTTGTATATTATAAAAAATAGGCCAATAAAATTTTAATAGAGGAAAAAAACATACCTAGTATATTTAATCCACAATCAACAGCCATGGAAGCAGCAGTCAAGAAATCAAACGACGGACTGCATTAGGTAAATCTGCTGCAAGGGATCACTTCAAAGTGTTGAAAAGCAAAGATGTCACCTTGAAGACTAAGGTGCGCCTGACCCAAGCCATGGTATTTTCAATCACAATTTATGCATGTGAAAGCTGGACAATGAATAAGGAAGACCGAAGAAGAATTGATGCCTTTGAATTGTGATGCTGGCGAAGAATATTGAATATACCATGGACTGCCAAAAGAACGAACAAATCCGTCTTGGAAGAAGTACAACCAGAACATTCCTTAGAAGCAAGGATGGCGAGACTGCATCTTACATACTTTGGACATGTTGTCAGGAGGGATCAGTCCCTGGAGAAGGACATCATGCTTGGCAGAGTACAGGGTCAGTGGAAAAGAGGAAGACCCTCAATGAGGTGGACTGACACAATGAGCTCAAGCATAATGATTGTAAAGATGGCACAGGACCGGGCAGTGTTTCGTTCTGTTGTGCATAGGGTCACTATGAGTCGGAACTGACTCGATGGCACCTAACAACAGTATATTTAAAACAGTCGGCAATCACAATGAAACAACACAGGAAAGAGAAATAAAAAGTGTGCTTCTTTGTGCAAATGACCCATAACAGCCGCCTGCTAGCGCTGCTATCGGAAGTGAAGATGTCTAAGAAAGTGATGTTTTTGGCTTAAAAAAAAAGAAAAAAGCTTTAAAATACAAGTAAAGCACAACTGTTAATATCTGGTAATGGTTCACTCCAAAACAAACCAATGAGTTGACCATATATTTCTAAGAAAATGGAAAACATTTTTTGTGATTATTCCTGCCCCTATAAAACAGGTTCCTTAAGAAAGAAAACTTCGGGCAACCTGAAAACTCAGTTAAGCTGCGTTTTGTGGCTATGGCAGAAGCATGGGGATAGAGGACATCGTTCAGGTGGCAGTAGTTTTGTCTGAAAAACAGATTAGAAGGCACAGTTTTATCACTTGTATTTAAGTTGTCTGTCTCCCTTTCCAGACTGGTCATCTCAGCCACTCCCAGGGCATTTCTTAGCATGCACTAAACAATGGCGTGAATCAACAAATAGTACTTACTAAACAGTAAGTGCAAAAATAGACTTTAATTAGGTACAGCTTTAGTAATAAATTCATGCTCAAGCACATTATGACACCATCCTCAATAGCCTTTACCAGTCGCCACTTAATCTGTGCAGGATTTCCCCACAGGCTTTGATTGAAATGTTCCTTTCAAACTTACTCTGAGCTAGGTAACTCTATTTTCTTTTTTATTTATTTATTTTTATTGTACTTTAGATGAAGGTTTACAGAACAAACTAGCTTCTCATTAAACAGCTGGTACACATTGTTTTATGACACTGGTTACAACCCCACAACATGTCAACACTCTCCATTCTCAACCTCGGGTTCCCTATTACCAGCTTCCCTGTTCCCTCCTGCCTTCTAGTCCTTGCCCCCGGGCTGTGTGCCCCTTTAGTCTGGTTTTGTTTTATGGGCCTGTCTAATCTCTGGCTAAAGGGTGAACCTCAGGAGAGACTTTACTACTGAGCTAAAAGGGTGTCCGGGGGCCATACTCTCGGGGTTTCTCCAGTCTCTGTCAGGCCAATAAGTCTGGTCTTTTTTTGTGAGTTGGAATTTTGTTCTACATTTTTCTCCAGCTCAGTCCAGGACCCTTTATTCTGATCCCTGTCATAGCAGTCAGTGGTAGTAGCTGGGCACTATCTAGTTTTACTGAACTCAGTCTGGTGGAGGCCGTAGTAGTTGTGGTCCATGAGTCCTTTGGACTAATTTTTCCCTTGTGTCTTTAGTTTTCGTTATTCTCCCTCTGAGCTAGATAACTCCAGAACTGCAGTTCTCAAAGTATGGTCTGCAGACCCCTGTGGGACTCAGATCCTTTCAGAGGGTCTCTGAAGTCAAAACTATTTTCAAGTAATTCTAAGAAGTTATCTGTGTTTTCCATTGTGGTGACATTTGCACTGATGGTGCAAAAGCAATGGTGGGTACCACTGCTGGCATCTTGGTAAGAATAAGCACAGGGACACCAACTGCCCCAGTAGTGACTGCATTCTTCACTGCCACGCATTCATAGTAAAAATAAATAAGTAAATATATGATACATAAATAAATAAAATGCCAGTTCTACTTAAGAATGTCCTTGAAAAAGCAGCAAGAAATTATTAGTTTTACTAAATCTTGACTCTTATATATCCTTTTAACAGTCTATGTGAGAAATGGGAAGTGCACAGGACACACTTCAGCTGCGTATCAAAGATGGTGCTTGCCTCGAAAAAAGGCACTTATGCAGCTGAGTTAAGACCTGAACTAGCTGTGTTTTTTTCATGGATCACCATTTTGATTTGAAAACGACAGAAACTATGGATTTTCAGACTTTGGGTATTTGGCAGACGTTTTCTTAAAAAATAAACAAAGTGAGCCTGTCACCTCAAGAAAAACAACTGACAGTAGTTGTCGCCATTTATAAAATCTGAGCTTTAAAATGAAAATTAGGATTTTGGAAAACATATATCCGCCACCGTAAGCTTGACGTCTTCCCCATACTGAAAGTCTTTTCTGATGATAATGGTGGCAATGTTAACAATTTTTTTTATATTGAATAATGAAAAATGGGTCAACATTTGCAAGCCTTGCATAACTCAATGAACTAATATTTCCCAAATGATCAGTGCACAGTTACATTAAGTCAACCGACCATTCAAAGTGCAAGAAAGACCAGTGGATCTTCATGTAACAGAATATGAAAAGTTGACTGATATGTATTCAGATCCAATATGGTATCTAACATTTAAGAAACTACCCCCTGTCAAAAATGCAGAAGAGAATTTCAAATTCTCATGTACTCTAGACTTTCTGGAGCCATGGAGGGTGGATGAACCCCTGAAACTATCGCCCTGAGATAATCTTTTTAAACCAAAAATACCCCTGAAGTTACCCGAAAACTGAAAAATAGCTTAACTGGTAAAATAAAAAAAAAGTCTGTCTTGAGCACTATGCTCTTTTAAGAACTATCTATAAAAAACAGCAACTCAAAAGATGAGATAGGAACCTTAGGGGGCAGCGAGTTTATGTTAATGAGGGAAGAACTCAGAAAAGGAGGGTGAGAATGGTTATGAATGTAATCAGAGTCACTAAATCATACACGTAGAAACTGTTGAATTGGTGTGTTTTCCTGTGTATATTCTCAATAACAGTAACAAAATAAATAAAATTAAAAAAACTCATTGCCGTCAAGTTGATTCCGACCCATAGTGATCCTACAGGACAGAGCAGAACTGCCCCATAGGCTTTCCAAGGAGTGGCTGGTGAATTCGAACTGCTGACTTTCTCGTTAGTAGCCAATCTGTTAACCGTCGCTCCACCAGGGCTCCAAATAAAATTTTGGAAAAAAAAAAAAACTACCTCTTCTCAAGTTCAGCACAGCATCAAAGAAAAATAAACACAATTATCTGAAAAGGCTATTAAAACATTCCTTCCTTTTCCAACCACTTATCTTTGGTGTGAGACTAAATTTTCTTCATGTATTTCAACCAAAGCATACTGCAATAGACTGAATGTAGAAGCAGACATGAAAATCCTGTTTTCTATTAAGCCAGATACAAAGGAGACCGTAAAAATGCAAAAAAAATCCAATCTTTTTGGTAATTTTTGTTTTGGAAAATATAACTGTTTGACATAGGAGTGTGCTATTTATGGTTAACACAAAATGAGTTTATCAATCCTTATTATTTTAAGATAAACTAATAAGTGATTTTAAATATCTGTTTTAATTTCTAACACAGTAAATGTCCATAAACTTAATCCATATAAAACAAAAGCTCTTTGAGGTTCTCAATAATTTTTAGGAGTGAAACAGGTCTCAAGACCAAAAAGTTTGAGAACTTCTATCTAGAACCACAGGATAGCTTGGTATCAAAAGCTCTCTCAACTTCTTTCAGGAGAAACAGAACTTGCCCAGTCTCAAAGTATCTCCCCAAGATAGTTATTAACTACAGAGAGAAAGATAGCAACTTTAGAGTGGTGAAATCCAGTGGAAGCCATCCTAACCCAGTGATCAAGGGCAACATCACCAGTAAGAAGACATATGATACCATGAATCCCCCTCCACTCCGAGTAGGATGCACTGAGGATACAAACCCTTTCTGTGGTATTCTTTCCAAAAATGCATAACCTCATTCAAAGCATGAGAAAACATTAGACAAATCCAAGTTGAGGAACATTCTAAAAATAACTGGTCAACAATCTTCAGAAGCAGCAAGGCCATGAAAGACATGGGAAGACTGAGGAACAATTACACACAGGAGGAAATGAAGTAGAAATAACAATCAAATGCAAGGTGGGGTCCTGGATAAGATACTGGAACAGAAAAAGAACACTAGTAGGAAAATTGCTGAAGTTTGAATAAGTACTATACTTAACAGTATTGTATCAATGAAATTTCCTGGTTTTGATAATTATTCTCTGGTTATATAAGGTGGTAACATTAGGGGAAGCTGGGTGAGGGATATATGGAAACACTACTATTTTTACAACTTTTTTGTAAATTTAAAATTAGTTCAAAATAAAAAGTTTTCTCAATTTCTGAAAACTGTTAACTATGGTTTTAGCTTAAGCAATTATCTTTCGTCACTGTCTTGGATAAAAACTGTTTGACTTTGACTTTGACTTTCAAAAAGTGCTTATAGTTCCCATAATGAAATACCTTTAAGCCACAAATTAAAACAAAATTTGTAAATATAAGATGGCATCATAAACACAGACTATGAAAAAATATTCCTTCAGAGACTAGATTATGATTATTTCAAACAACCAGCAATAAGCTAAATTTAGAGGAAAAGTGATTCTGGAGGTATGTTTGTTTAACATTTGTCTGGAGGACAAAAAAATGATATAAACTCTCCAAAGGGATTAACCTTCTCAGAAACAGAATTATTCCAAAGGGATATGGTTAGTCATAATTTTATAGCTGTGTTCTTAAAAGCAAAAATAGCAACCTAGTGAAGACACATCCACTCAACTAAGACTTTTTTTTGGGGGGGGGGTGCGTCCATGTGGGTAGAGAAAGGCAGTGGCATGGGGACTGCCAAACAATGGTTACCACACAAACCCTATATTATCATCACTGGAACCATAATTCAAGGAGAGGCTGATATTAAATGAGTCATTTCTGTAAGTAAATACCTGCCCTCCCCAAAGTAGTAGTTGTGAAACTTTACGCACAAACCCTCTCTACACAGAAGTGTCAGAGTTATATGTTAAACGTTAACATGACATCATGATACGAAAACTATCCTTCAGGACACTACAGTGTATGGGTCTTATGAGAAATGACCCCTGGGCCAGGGAGAATGGCAGGTCATGAGAGCAGGAAAGAGAAGATGAGGCTGATTAACGCCTTCACAACAGAAGAGAAGCTAAGAGAGATTATGGTAACGGTCTCAGTACATCAGGTCAGAGACCAAAGCAGAAGACCTCTGCCCACCAAATAAAACCCACTGCCACCAAGTCAATTCTGACACACAGCAACCCTGTAGGACAGAGCAGAACTGCCCCACAGGGTTTACAAGGCTGTAAATCTTTACAGGAGCAGGCTGCCACATCTTTCTCCCAAGGAACCACCAATCTTTTGGTTAGCAGCTGAGCTCTTAACCACTGCGTTACCAGGGCTCCTAGAAGGTCTCTACAGAGGTTAAAATCTCAAACATAAAAGGGTTCCTTTTCCCTGAAAATGTGCACTGTAACCCACAACAACTTCAACTATGTGTTTTTTGTTTGCTTTTAACTTTTTACTGAAATATACTGATGTTTATAGTACGTACACAGTAAAGTCAGTTATATCACAATGTATGGACATAATAATTTTCATAATCAAACGCACCATGTAACCAACACCTGGATCAAGAAAGAGAACATGACCAGCATCGCAGAACCTCCCCACCCTTGAACTCCCACTACTGGCAACTACTGAAGAGCTCCAAAAATTTCACGGCTGCCTAGTTTTTAAAGGGTTAAGGAACATCCTTTAACACTACTCCTTATTTTATCCTCGGTAAGTCAAGCTACTGTCTATGAACGGAAATAATGTATATTATTTTTTGGACATCACTAAGCTCACATTTCTGGTACTAAAAAAGAAAAAAAGAAACTTATAATGTTTCCTATTCTTTTACTCTAGACTAATACAGAAGTACCTTGGCTTCCTTAAGAGACAAATTTTGATGATTTATCTACAAACTGAATACCATCATCATGAATAATACAAATACATTGTTTAACGAAAAAGGGTCTTTGTAATCACCTCTTCTTCTTTATACAACAGAACTGGAAAGCAAGTCAAGAGCTATTATTTGTGCATCTCATGAATGTTGCTTCGTCTCTCTAAATCTCAACTGTCTCATCTATAAACAAAACCCAAATGACTCGACAGAGGGTACATTCTCCCCAGCCTCCCGGCCGGAATCACCTGGGTGTGATTTACAACAGTATTGTCAATCTACTGCACAGATATAAGTTCTACCAAATTTATCTCAACAAATAATAACTAGAATATTTAGAATCTAACAAACTGAATCCTTTATTAACTAGAATATTTGATATTCAGTTTGAAAAAGAGAGAGGGAAATGGTGAGATAAGGCAATGTCAAGGATGTAACTATCCTATTTTTGTGCATATTTTACATTTTCTAGTAGTAATTATTATTATATCAATTAATACTATTAATTATTAACATTACTTTAAGTTGAAGGAATAAAAAAAAGTCATTTGTTTGGCCATGGACCCTTCCCACTAGGCTTAATGGCCCTTTTGATCATAAATTTTACATGACAGGAGTTGGTGCTTTCAGTTGAGAATTGAAAAATGACAGCATACACAGACAGCATACACAATGGACAGTCGACAGACATGAGAAAACTTAGGATATAAGATGTAACCAGACAATCTTTATGACTTATACATTATTTCAGCAAACCAGAAGGGAAAAACAATGAGAGTCCCAGAAGACGCAAACAGCGTTTAGAAGAATTCTGTGACAAAACCAAGCAGGTAAGATATTATTTTGTATATTTAACTTGACTTCAATTCATACTTACTTCTCTGACTTCCACAAGATGGTCTGGCGGTAAGTGGGCTCTTTTGCTCACCGGATGCAGCTTGCAATGTCCGACATTAAAAAAAGAAATGGCGTTCTGACTTGGTCTCCTCTGGGATATGGGAGAATTACCACTAGAAGCAAGTGAGAAGCTCCGTGACTTCAGAGGAGGATTATTCTGTGAAACAAACAAAATCATTCCTTTCTTTAACCTCAGAGTTGACTACATTTCTGAAAACGATAAAATTTAAGATACTCAAAATTTAAGCACTTCACACGTGTCACAGTAAACTGGTGATTTATTTAAAAAATTAATTTCCAGTTTTGTGATATCAAAACTATTTTTTCACATTTTGCAAATACTAAAATAATAAGAATTTATAATTTCAGATTTTTAAACACCATGATTGAAACAAAAAATATATTCAGCAATATGCAATATAATAAAATTTTTAATGTAACATTTTTGGAACAAACTAGTACTTTCTGATCAGTATTACTAAAAATTTTGCAGTATAAGTAAAGCTTTTGTGTTGGATTTCCTGAAGACTAGGCTAGGCTATAGGTCTAAAATTTAAAAAAAAATTACTTTGGGGTAAAAAACCCAGGAGAACGAAAAAAAAATTACATAATGAAAGTCAAGCTACTGCCTAGGTATGAAATAACGTATATTATTTTTTTGGCATCTCTAACCTTACATTTCAAGTATTAAAAAATAAAAAACTACTCCAAGAAGTTATACAAATGACCAATAAACACGTGAAAAGATTCTCAACATCACTAGTCATTAAGGAAATTAAATCAATACTATCATGAGATATCATTTCACACACACTAGGACGGCTAGGATCAAAAAAGTAAACAATAACAAGTGTTGAGGATATGGAGAAAACGGAACCCTCGTACACTGCTGGTGAGAATGTGAAATGGTACAGCCACTTTGGAAAATAGTCTCGCAGTTCTTCTAAAGTTAAACACAGAATTACCATATGAGCCAGCAATTCTACTCCTAGGTCTATACAATAAAGAACTGAAATCATGTTCACACAAAAAGCTGTCCACCAATGGCCTGGGGTCATAAAAGCTTGCTAGTGGCCATCCAAGGTACAAAAATTGGTCTCTATTCACCCGTAACAACAGATGAAGGAGAGTCAGGAATAGGAGGAGGAAACGGAATGTGTGGTTAAATGCCTCCATGAACATCTGTCTCCTTTGCCATGAGACCAGAAGAACTAGATGGTGCCCAGCTACCATTACTGACCATTTTGATCAAAGATTCTACACAAGAATTCTGATCAAAAGGAGGAAATACAGAACAGAATTTGAAATTACGATGAACCCCCAAAACTACTGCCCTGAGATAATCTTTAAATCTTAAATTAAAAAATATTCCCTGAAGTTTTCATAAAACCAAACAATACTTTAGCTTAATTAGTAAAAACTGTCTGCCTTGAGCACTCTGTTCTTTTAAAAATTATCTATATAGAACCATAACAGCAACTCTAAAGGTTAGACAGGAAACTTAGGGGACAGTGAGTTTATGCTAGTGAGGGAGGAACTATTTGGAAAAGGAGGGTGTGAATAGTTGCACAACTTGAAGAATGTAGTCAATGTCACTGAATTGTACATATAGAAATTGTTGAATCGATGTATGTTCTGCTATGTATATTCTTAACAACAAAATTAAAATAAACTTTAAAAATTTATACACAAATGCTCATAACAATTATTCATTATGGTCACAAAATGTAAACAACCCAAATGTTCATTAACTGATGAACAGTTAAACTGTGGTACATCCATACAATGGAATATTATTCAGTGATAAAAAAAAAATGAAGTACTGATACATGCTACAACATGGATGAACCTTGAAAACATTATGCTAAGTGAAAGAAGCCAAATACATATTGTATGCTCCATTTACATGAAATGCCCAGAATAGGCAACTCCATAAAACACATTTGTGGTTCCCAGAGGCTGGGAAAGTGGGGAAAGATGAGTGACTACTAAAGAGCATAGAACTTGTTTTTGGGGTGATAAAAATGTTCCATAATTAGATAGTGGTGATGTTTGCACAACCTTGTAAATAAATTAAAAACCACAGAATTGTTCAAAAGGGTGAATTTTATGGTATATTAACCATACCTCAATTTTTTAAATATAAATAAAATTAAACTAAAAAGAAGAACATTGTTTCCCCATTTGTGTGTATTAAGATTGTATTTAAATCCACATACCTTTCCAATAGCTTCAGTGTGATGTTGTGTACATATCTGAAGCCTGCTAACCCAATGTTGTCGCTCCTTAGCATCTGTGGCTAAGAAAAAGAATCTAAAGGTTATTCACTTTTACATTCATTTTGAGAATACAATTAACTGTCCAGAGCATGAAGAATGGGTAACTGAAAACCAGGGACTGGTCCTGCTCCCCTAGAGCCAATGTCCCTGATCAGAGGCAGGGAAGAGGCCAAAGCATCAACCTTGCTAGGAAACACAGTAGCTGGGTGTGCTATTTCCTAAGGAGGGTAAACTGCAAGCAGCTAAAGTGGGGATATGAGGCTGACATGTCTTAAGTTTTCTCATAAAAACATGCTCTTATCTACAGAAATAACATTTATTAAGCATTTGGTGTGTCCTCAGTACTTACAGATCTCTAGTAACATGCTCAATTAGCACTACCATTATACTTTCTGTGTATTCATAAAAAAAACACCAATTAAGTTTATCCAAATAGGAGTTATACTTTATTTTAATGAATATGGACATTTTCATAAATCCCAATTCATTACATTAGTCACTGAAAACCACAAAGGGGGCATGCAGACCAAATCAGGTAAAGGTGCAAAATACATCTCCAAGGCAAATGTAAAAAAATCATTTAAAGATGTCTATGTTTTCAGGTCTCAGTAATCAGGGTTTTGTCTACATAAATTTTTTAGAGAGACCAATTATAAAGACTTGTTCGTTGACCCACTTGAAAAAGTTATTTATTAAAATAGATCGCATAATATCTTAAAAGCAATTCCAAGAATTAGAATACTGTACCTACACCACCAAAAAAAACGAAATCCGTTGCTGTGGAGTCAATTCTGACTCATAGCGACCCTACAGGACAGGGCAGAACCGCCCCACAGGGTTTCCAAGAAGCACCTGATGGATATGAACTGCTGACCTTTTGGTTGGCGGCCATAGCTCTTAACCACTGCGCTACCAGGGTTTCCATCTACATCACAGTAGTTTCTATTTCCCAAACCCAAATGAAAGCAGGGAAGAACACCAACTTCTCAATCACAGTATTAATTCTTCTCTCTCAGTCCTACCTCTGAGTTTATACTGCTCCCCACTGGCAGCATTAACAGTGAAGGTGTGGGAGTCCTCATCGCTGGGTGATATTACAGCTCCCGCAAGCTGCAAAGTACCTCTGGGTTTTTGATTTCTAGATTGTTCATTCACGAAGTACTCCAGGAGTCCAGCTTCATTGTTTAAAACAAAAAACCTATAATGATTTAAAAAAGAAAAAAAAAGTCATAGTTTTTAATTCCTCTAGCCAAACTAAAGCAAACCAGATTTCAATCACTTCCACACTTCAGGGGGTTTTGCTATTAAACAAGTAAAATTCAACGGCATTTTAAAAAGTAGCATTTGGATATATTGCAGTGTATCTCCTAGCAATAAAGATTATTGAAAAGCTGAAAAAGGTTAATGAAAGATATAAAATCTTCAGCTGAGGAAGAGATGCTTGATGGAAAGGAGGCATACCAGGTAATCCACAAAAGGAAACGAAGATACAGTACCTTTCAGAGGAAGATGTCTCTGCAGAATTCATTACCACGGAGGGGAAATTGCCCAAAGTCAAACACCAGTGAGAATTTTTATTTAACGTTCACCAGAAACAAATCAATACATGAACTCTGACGTTAACTAAATGCTAGGTAAGAAATGAAAACTGATTTAAGATTTAATAAGTGAAATATATACAACGAGAATAATGACAGGGAAGGGGGAAGACTTTGTGAATGTATCATTAAGTAGGTCACAACCAAAGACTACTTGTCCTGTTTAAAAATGAAAGAGCTGCAACTAGAGATGCAGAAACATAAGGGACTTGAAACTGAATGATGAAATGCTGATACACTTTGGAGGAGAATTTGAGGTTCTCTGATTTGGCTCTAGATTAACTACTCTAGGAAATTAATTAAGATCCCAATTTAAGTAGTGTAGTAGTTCCTTTAAAAAAAAAAAACAAACTTCTAAAAAGTCTCAACTTTTTCAAACTGATGTCTGGACGTGGAGTAGTCTGGCAATCCACAAGTTACCATGTTCTGTACTAGAATCTGGTGGACAAAATGATGCAGTTCAAGTCCCTGGAAGACACTGTCCCAAGCAATGTGGCAACCACACCACACTGAGCCAGGGAAAGAGTGGGATCAGGCCTACGTTAAGAAGAAGAAAAAGAACTGAAGAGAAGCGACCAAAGAAACTGACAGGAGTTGCCTGAGACGGGAGATGGCAAAGTAAAGGACTACTGTTTTTATCACGTCTTTCAGCATGCTTCGGATTTTTAAAATCATATTAACATATTTTGATTTAAAAATAATAGATTTTGGGAAGGAGGAGGAGGGAAAATCACTAACTAGATAGCAGACAAGGGTCGACTTCAGTGAAGGGAAGAACACACAATACAGGGAAACTGAGCACAACTGTACCAAAGCAAAAGAAAGAAGTTTCCTAGATAACATCCAAACATTTTGAAGACCAGAGTAGCTGGGGTGGGGCCTAGCGATCATAGTTTCGGGGGACATCTAGGTCAACACAGTTTATAAAGAAAATGTTCTACATCCCACTTTGGTGAGTAGCATCTGGGGTCTTAAAAGCTTGTGAGAGGCCATCTAAGATGCATCAATTGGTCCCAACCTACTCAGAGCAAAGGAGAATGAAGAAAACCAAACACATAAGTAAAATATTAGCGCAAAGGACTAAAGGACCAAATGAACCAGACACTCCACCAGCCTGAGGCCAGAAGCACTAGATGGTATCCAGCTACCACCAATGACCGCCGTGACAGGCAACACAACAGAGAGTCCTGGATGGGGCAGGAGAAAAATGTAGAATTCAAATTCACATAAAAAGACTAGACTTAATGGTCTCACAGAAACTGGAGGAACCCCCAAAACTATGGCTCCCAGACACTCTGTTAACCCAAAACTGAAACCATTCCTGAAGCCCACTCTTTGGACAAAGATTAGACAGGACTATAAGACAAGGAATGATACACGTGAGGAATGTGCTTCTTGGTTCAGTCGGATATATGAGACCAAATGGGAGGCTCCTGTCTGGAGGCAGGATGAGAATGCAGGAGCAGACAGGTACTGGTCGAACGGACATAGGGAACCCAGGGTGGAAGTGGGGAGTCTGCTGTCACGTTGTGGGAATTGCAACCAATGTCACAAAACAATAGGTGTATAAATTTTTTAACGAGAATTTTTTTTTAATTAAAATAATAAATTTTAAGTTTTTAAACTTATATTCTTAGTGAATTGCCTGTCACATTTTTGCCCATTCTAATAGGATTGTTTATTTTTCCAAAGGTTTGAAGGGATTATTTGAATTAAAATAAGACACCCACTGACATCATCTGAAATTTATAAAACATATGACCCGTCCGTAAACCGCCATGTAAATCTTCTAAAAAAATTGGTTCATCAAACAAACTAAAAGGGGTATGTTTCATGTTGGCAAGAAAGCAATCTCTTGACTATATTAAAAACCACTGAATTAAACACTTTAAGTGGGTAAACTATATGGTATGTTAATTATATTGTAATAAAATTGTTACATAAAGAAAGAGAAAGGAAGAAACAAAGGAAAATCTTCCCATTGTCCCAAGAAATAAGCATATTCCTTTCAAATAAACAAAGGAAAACGACTGGTCTCCCCTCTGAATAACAGTGAATTGAAGACAATTTAGAGTACAACATGTTTGGAACTCTCAAACTTGCTATGAACAGGTATTTCTTATCTCAGAATTTACAACATGGAAGGCACTCATCTAGATACACAGAAAGCAGCGCTGAGGAAGAATTGGTAAAATGATACAAACAGGCCAGTAACTGATAGCTTTCCAATACAAGGTGATACTATGGACCCACTAGCAATAACAGAGCACTTTAGGCATCCTTCAGTATGCACGGATGCCACGGATTGAATTGTGCCCCCAGAAATATGTCTCAACTTGGTTAGGCCACGGTTCCCAGTATTGTGTGGTTGTCCTCCATGTTGTGATTGTAATTTTATGTTAAAGAGGATGAGGGTGGGATCTTAACACCCTTTCCCAGGTCATATCCCTAATCCAATGTAAAGGGAGTTTCCCTGGGGTGTGGCCTGCACCACCTTCCAGCTCTCAAAAGATAAAAAGAAAAGGGAAGCAAGCAGAGAAAGCAGTGCTGGGACCACAGGCGTCAGTGCTGGGACCACAGGCGTCCTTTGGACCTGGGCTCCCTGTGCAGAGAAGCTCCTAGTCCGGGGAAGATTGATGAGATGGCTGACAGAGAGAGAAAGCCTTCCCCTGGAGCTGACATCCTGAATTTGGACTTCCAGCCCAGTAGACTATGAGAAAATAAATTTCTCTTTGTTAAAGTCATCCACTTGTGGTATTTCTCCTATAGCAGTCCTAGATGACTAAGACAATGGATTAATCCAAACGTCCTCCCTTGATCCCTTCTATGAACAGATATTTTACAAGATGTGAAGACTGGGGATGGAAAGACAATCCGTACGATGAAGGAACTTAATAAAGCCCAGAAGGGTACTAGATTCTTTAGTAGCAAGTTGGCCTAACCAATGAACCAGAAATGTAGAAACAAAGGCTAAGTGTGACAGGGAAACTTAAGACTCAGAGTAAGTCTTTACATACAGAAAATTCACCAAAATTGTTAAAAGAAAATGTTGCTAAGACTGGCCTAACTGTGTTTGTAATTTCAAAATACCAAAGACTGCCAGTTTAGGAAAACGACTAATCTTTGGGACAACCCACACCTTTAAGTGCAGTATCATCAAATGCAACTTTAAAGTTTATTCTGACTTGGAAGTGTGTCTCATGATGATAACAATAAACTTTAGTGACGATTTTAGATGGAAAGGCAACCATGCACTTTGCTCAGGCCATCCCAGGGCTTTAATGCTCAGTGTGTGCATAACCTCTAAGCCACATGGGAAGCCATTCTCACCTTCTGGAATAAGAGTTCAAAGTGGAGGGAAATGGGTCGGGGGGGGGGATCTTGCTTGTGTACTTTTCTAGGGCAGTACATTCCAGAGCAAGGAGCTCTTTAGAGTATGCCTGTCATAGATTGAATTATGTCCCCCCAAAAATGTGCGTATCAATTTGGCTGGGCCACGATTCCCAGTATTTTGTGGTTGTCCTCCACTTTTGATTGTAATTTTACGTTAAAGAGGATTAGGGTGGAATTGTAACACCCTTACTAAGGTCACATCCGCAATCCAATGTAAACGGAGTTTCCCTGGAATGTGGCATGCACCACCTTCTATCTCTCAAGAGATAAAAAGGACAGGGAAGCAAGTAGAGATGGGGGACCTCATACCACCAAGAAAGCAGTGCCGGGAGCAGAGCACGTCCTTTGGACCTGGGTCCTTGCTCGGAGAAGCTCCTAGTTCAGGGAAGACTGATGAGAAGGCCGAGAGAGAGAAAACCTTCCCCTGGAGCTGACACCCTGAATTTGGACTTTCAGCCTACTTTACCGTGAAGAAATAAATTTCTCTTTGTTAAAGCTATCCGCTTGTGGTACTTCTGCCATAGCAGCAGTAGATGACTAAGACAGAATTTGGTACCAAGAGAGTGGGGTGCTGCTCTAACAGGCACCTAAATGTGGAAGTAGTTTTAAACTGTGAATGGATAGAGGAGCAGCAGTGGCAGAGAACCTGCAGCAGCAGAGAAGCAGCAGTGACAGAGGACCAGCAGCAGCAGCAGACCCAGGAGGCCAGCATGAGATGGCACTGGGGCCGACCTACAGAGCAAGAGAGCTGAGTGCCTGTGTGCAGGGGGCTTCCTGGCAGAGTGGGGTGCCTCCGGGCACTCACCGGCAGAGCTACAGAGCTTTGGAACATTAGCCCCAGCAGGGCAGATGTGGGCGTGAGGCCCCAGAGCAGAGAGGCCAAGAAACCAGGAAGCAGAAGCTGAAGAGACAAGGAACACAACCCGAGCTGCCTCAGTCTCAAAAGGTATGACCATGACCTCTGGGGCTTCAAACGGTGGAGCCATGGCCTCTGGTGTTTCTAAGCATGGAGTCACCACTCAGATGGACTAGGAGAATGGTGTTTCTCAGTGGGCCTGGAAGGTGGAGCTGAAACCCAGGGCCGAGGGGCCTCCACTCAGAATCTGGAGAGTGTGGCCAATACCTAGAGTCTGGAGGGCACGGCCATTGTGTAAATGGTCTCAGAGAACACAGAATTATTTTCAAAGCCTTGGGTGCTAATACGACGTGTTCTGCTGACTTGCTTGGTGCCTGTTATGCCTTCTTTCCCTCCGGTTTCTGCCATTTGTAAAGGAAATGTCTAGCATGTGCCTGTTCTACCACTGGACTTTGGAAGCAGGTAACCTGCATTCTAGATTTCACAAATGAAGAGGAATTTCTGGATTTTGAACGTGGAGTTAGGACTTTTGCTATGATATGATGGGATGAATATGTTCTGCATGTTACAAGGATGTGATTTTTTTGAGAACCAAAGGGTGGAATGTCATGGATTGAATGTCCCCCCAAAAAATGTGTGTATCCATTTGGCTGGGCCATGATTCCCAGTATTGTGTGGTTGTCCTCCATTCTGTGATTGTAATTTCATGTTAAAGAGGATTAGGTTGGGATTGTAGCACCCTTACTAAGGTCACATCCCTGATCCAATGAAAAGGGTGTTTCCCCTGGAGTGTGGCCTGCGCCAACTTTTATCTCTCAAGAGATAAAAAGGGAAATGAGTAGAGAGGAGGGACCTCGTACTACCAAGAAAGCAGTGCTGGGAGCACAGCACGCCCTTTGGACGCAGGGTCCCTGTGCAGAGAAGCTCTTAATCCAGGGGAAGACTGATGAGAAGGCCAACAGGGAGAAAGCCGTGCCCTGGGGCTGACACCCTGAACGTGGACTTTCAGCCTACTTTACTGTGAAGAAATACATCTCTCTTCATCAAAGCCATCCAGTTGTGGTATTTCTGTTACGGCAGCACTGGACGACGACGACAATGCCCGTGCTGGATTTCTCCAAGCTACTCTTAGTTGGCCTTAGTCAAAACAGAAATGGAAGGCAAGGAAGCAGGCTCGAAGATCTAGCGCAGGTGCCGTGCTTTTGTTACCGGAGATGCATCTGCAGCATGTGGACAAAAGTGGCCAGGCAAGGCAGGGGAATGAGCTACCAAGCCTAGGGCCCTTCCACAGGATCCTAACCCTTCCTTCCTGTTCGCCTTTTGCCATTCGATCTACCTGTCCCATGATGAGGACCCAGGGTATCTGTGTTGTGCCACGTGACACCAGCCCAGCTGACAGAAAACTGCACATGGAAGTTTTTCTAAAGTGGGCTTGTGGCAATTGAGTTGACAAGCTGAGGCCTCTCTGATGGGGCAGGTTGGTAAAAGGCTCGGTGTTCTCAGTAGCAAACAGGGATGTGCTGTTCTCATCTCCACACTTTCTGGTGCTGCTAAAACCGGCCTCTCACAGAGCTGGATGCAGCAAGTTGGCAGAAGCAGAGCTCCCTTCATATCCTGAAGAGTTGGCTTGCATCTCCTAGATGACTCCGCAGGTAACCAGCGGCTCAATGATCTTTTTGGTAGCCTCTACCATGCAAAGATATAAACCTGCACCTTCTTCCCCTGGTATGACCTGAAATGCCACCTTTAACATGCACTATATCTTATATGCTTAGTTCTGTTTGGGGGCTTTCTGTGTTCTCTGTGACACTTTCTCAATATATTACATGACTGAAAGCTGTTGAACGTTGGAGGAGAAAAGCTAACCTACTTGCCTTTTAAGAAAGAATACAAAGAACAGTGCTATGAGCAAAGTAATGTAAAATTTTTTTTTAATTTAATATTCTGTATATCACTTAAATGTATACGCTTCCACAAAATTGCATAAAAACTGAGATGGAAAAAGGCAAATTGAAAAGGCTTTCATTCTTGACTTTGCTTTTTTATGAAGGATAGGAAGAACTTCCCTTTCGCCTCAACAGGAACGGTTCTCAGTTTCCACATCCAGCTTTGCCCTCTCGTGACCTCCACCTTCCTGCAGGGCATCTCCCACCTGAGTTCCTTAATGTTAAACCAAAAAACCAAACCCATTGCCGTTGATTTGACTCCAACTCATGGTGACCCCGTGTGTTACAGAATGGAACCGCTCCATGGGTTTTCTTGGCTGTAATCGGTACAGATGCAGATCGCCAGGCCTTTCTTCCATGGTATCACTGGGTGGTTTGAACCCTCAACCTTTCAGTTAGCAGTCAAGCAACCGCAAATGTTTGCACCACCCAGGGACCTTCTCCTTAATGTTACTTCAAACTAAACACGACCCAAACTGCCTCCCTTTTAAATAATCATAACTTTAACCCACGGTTCTAATATTCTTTCACGTGTCTATCTAGAAAACTTTTTTTTTTTTTCCCATATATTATGCCCCGTTTTCTAGTTGGTTAAGGCAGGAAGGCAAACCCAGCTCCTGTTATTCCCTCAGGGCCAAAGGCAGAAGTCTCCAAATGATCATGTGAAATAGGGGCTGCGTGATATAATGGGAGAACATAGACTCTGGGGTCAGAGCTATCTGGGTTCGAATTCTAGTTTTATCACTTAAAAAAAAAAAAAAGAAGAAGAAGTTCAACTCCCCACCCCACAACTACCAATTCCATACAGTATTTGAGATAGCTGACTTTGGGTGGGTTATTTAGCTTCTCCAAGATCCCAAAGAATCTTTGAGAATCTGCATAAAATAGGCCCCTAACACAAATGTTTCCTGCCTCCAAACCTCAATTTCTCTCCACCAAGAGCCTAACTAACCTCTGCAAGTATAAAAGGTCAGGCAGGTGAACAAGTGATTCTGGCCTAAAACAACAGTAACTTCTGAGACATATGGAGGCTGCCATTTTGGGCAGATGTCAACTCCTCCCACTTTTTTTTTTTTTTTAAATAATTTTTATTGAGCTTTAAGTGAACATTTACAAATCAAGTCAGTCTGTCACATATAAGCTTATATACACCTTACTCCATACTCCCACTTACTCTCCCCCTAATGAGTCAGCTCTTCCAGTCTCTCCTTTCGTGACAATTTTGCCAGTTTCTAACCCTCTCTACCCTCCTATCTCCCCTCCAGACAGGAGATGCCAACACAGTCTCAAGTGTCCACCTGATACAAGTAGCTCACTCTTCATCAGCATCTCTCTCCTACTCACTGTCCCAGTTCCTTCCATGTCTGATGAGTTGTCTTCGGGAATGGTTCCTGTCGTGGACCAACAGAAGGTTTGGGGACCATGACCGCCAGGATTCCTCTAGTCTCAGTCAGACCATTAAGTCTGGTCTTTTTATGAGAATTTGGGGTCTGCGTCCCACTATTCTCCTGCTCCCTCAGGGGTTCTCTGTTGTGCTCCCTGTCAGGGCAGTCATCGGTTGTGGCCAGGCACCAACTAGTTCTTCTGGTCTCCGATGATGTAAGTCTCTGGTTCATGAGGCCCTTTCTGTCTCTTGGGCTCATAGGTATTGTGTGACCTTGGTGTTCTTCATTCTCCTTTGATCCAGGTGGGTTGAGACCAATTGATGCATCTTAGATGGCCGCTTGTTAGCATTTAAGACCCCAGACGCCACATTTCAAAGTGGGATGTAGAATGTTTTCATAATAGAATTATTTTGCCAATTGACTTAGAAGTCCTCTTAAGCCATAGTCCCCAAACCCCTGCCCTTGCTCTGCTGACCTTTGAAGCATTCAGTTTATCCCGGATACTTCTTTGCTTTTGGTCCAGTCCAGTTGAGCTGACCTTTCATGTATTGAGTATTGTCCTTCCCTTCACCTAAAGTAGTTCTTATCTACTAACTAATCAGTAAATAACCCTCTCCCACCCTCCCTCCCTCCCCACCTCGGAACCACAAAGTATGTGTTCTTCTCAGTTTATACTATTTCTTATAATAGTGGTCTTATACAATATTTGTCCTTTTGCCTCTGACTAATTTTGCTCAGCATAATGCCTTCCAGGTTCCTCCATGTAATGATATGTTTCACAGATTCGTCACTGTTCTTTATCGATGTGTAGTATTCCATTGTGTGAATATACCACAATTTATTTAACCATTCATCCGTTGATGGACACCTTGGTTGCTTCTAGCTTTTTGCTATTGTAAACAGAGCTGCAATAAACATGGGTGTGCATATATCTGTTTGTGTGAAGGCCCTTATTTCTCTAGGGTATATTCCGAGGAGTGGGATTTCTGGGTTGTATGGTAGTTCTATTTCTAACTGTTTAAGAAAACGCCAGATAGATTTCCAAAGTGGTTGTACCATTTTACATTCCCACCAGCAGTGTATAAGAGTTCCAATCTCTCCACAGCCTCTCCAACATTTATTATTTTGTGTTTTTTGGATTAATGCCAGCCTTGTTGGAGTGAGATGGAATCTCATCCTAGTTTTAATTTGCATTTCTCTAATGGCTAATGATCGAGAGCATTTTGTCATGTATCTGTTGGCTGCCTGAATATCTTCTTTAGTGAAGTGCATGCTCATATCCTTTGCCCACTTCTTGACTGGGTTGTTTGTCTTTCTGTGGTTGAGTTTTAACAGCATCATATAGATTTTAGAGATGAGGCGCTGGTCGGAGATGTCATAGCTGAAAATTTTTTCCCAATCTGTAGGTGGTCTTTTTACTCTTTTGGTGAAGTCTTTAGATGAGCATAGGTGTTTGATTTTTAGGAGCTCCCAGTTATCGGGTTTCTCTTCGTCATTTTTGGTAATGTTTTGTATTCTGTTTATGCCTTGTATTAGGGCTCCTAATGTTGTCCCTATTTTTTCTTCCATGATCTTTATCGTTTCAGTCTTTATGTTTAGGTCTTTGATCCACTTGGAGTTAGTTTTTGTGCATGGTGTGAGGTATGGGTCCTGTTCCATTTTTTTGCAAATGGATATCCAGTTATGCCAGCACCATTTGTTAAAAAGACTATCTTTTCCCCAATTAACTGACACTGGGCCTTTGTCAAGTATCAGCTGCTCATATGTGGATGGATTCATATCTGGGTTCTCAATTCTGTTCCATTGGTCTATGTGCCTGTTGTTGTACCAGTACCAGGCTGTTTTGACTACTGTGGCTGTATAATAGGTTCTGAAATCAGGTAGAGTGAGGCCTCCCACTTTCTTCTTCTTTTTCAGTAATGCTTTACTTATCTGAGGCTTCTTTCCCTTCCGTATGAAGCTGGTGATTTGTTTCTCCATCACATTAAAAAATGTCATTGGAGTTTGGATCAGAAGTGCATTGTATGTATAGATGGCTTTTGGTAGAATAGACATTTTTACTATGTTAAGTCTTCCTATCCATGAGCAAGGTACGTTTTTCCACTTAAGTAGGTCTTTTTTAGTTTCTTGTAGTAGTACTTCGTAGTTTTGTTTATATAGGTCTTTTACATGTTTGGTAAGATTTATTCCTAAGTATTTTATCTTCTTTCCTCCCACCTTTTAAGAAGGAAAGGAAAGCCACCAGACTTTCAGAAAACACCGTCAATAAAAGAAGAACCAACAAGCCTTCTTTAAAAGGCTTCACAGCCATGTTCGTACTGAAGTAATATAAAATTACCAGCCCCACTTTTCTGGTCTCTCAGGAGAATTGAGCACCATAAAATAATCACACTTACCTGTACTGCCACCCAGTGACAAGGTTGGTGTACTTCATTAAATAGCCATACACATTTTCCATGTGATCACTGTTTCAAAAAGAACAGAAAGAGCCAAAGTCAGTGGAAATTATAAGAAAGCCTAAGATGCTAAGTGTACAGGTCTGAAAATATCTGTAGACACAGATATATTTTAACACATAAAGAGGTGTTTAATCCCCCAAATTTTATATCCACGGAACTTTATTTTACCATATTTCTTCAGAAGAAGCATAATCTATAATAAATTATTATATTATAAATATTCCAAACAGAAACATTGTGTTATAGAAAGTAATTACAAAGATACAGAATAAATATTCTAGAAGCATCAATGTCATAAATATAGTACAACTTATTCAAAATGAAAGCGATAAAATCCAGTTTTAGGGTTCTAGAACAACTAAAAAAGTTCTCCAGATCGAATAGTGCCTCTTTACCCCGGTGGGACACACGAGGCCAATGTGTTGTGTCTCTGGTTCCTTGGACTTCTAAAATGAAGACCTCCTTCTGATGACAGTATGACACCCCACTCTCAATCCCCGACCCAGACAGGCATAAGGCAAAGGCCATACGTCTTGCCCATGCAGATTTTAGTTGGGACTTGTATCATTAGCCTTCCTACAATTGAGTTTCTTTACTCCCTGCACACACACACCCCCTTTTTTTGTTGTTGTTTACTACAGGTATATTCTGTTATAGTATGTCATAGAAAATGCAATACTTCATTAATACGGTCAGCCCTCGGTATCCACAAGGGATTGGTTGTAGGATCCCACTGCCACCCCCACCAACCCCCTCAGATAACAAAATCCACAGATGTGCAAGTTCCTTATATAAAATGGTGAAGTACTTGCATGTAACCTCCGCATATCCTCCCGTATGCTTTAAATTATCTCTAGATGACTTAGAATACCTAACACAATGTAAACGCCATGGAAATGGTTGTTTCATCCCAACTGAAGAGTTGCTCTGGAAGGTAGCCTTCGTCTTCTATGAGTTTCTGGAGCTCTTCTGGGAACGCTGACGCTGCCTGGGCCTCAAGCGATGCCGATTCGCCCGTGATCTTGAAGTTGTTGAGGCTGTAGCACTTTGGAGAGCTAGCCAGCCATCCCTGACTCCTTTAACTCCTTCCTCTTGCTCTCCTGAACCCCCTCACGTGTGGCTTTGGAGGGATTCGCTCTGACCACTTCACTGCTTTTTAGGAACCATTTTTCACAGAAATAAAGGGTGCACACAACACAGTAGCAAAGCAAGGGTTAGAGGCACTTACTACATAATAACTCAGTTATAAGCAGGTAGAAAGAAGAAGAAAGAAGTGACCAACAGCTGTGCAATCATAAAGCTCTCTATCTGGCCACCAGATGGCACACTTGCTCCCACTTAAGATGTACCGTTTTTACAGAAGATGTTTAATGTCCCTGTTAATATGAATAAATTTTGTTTTTAAAGTGGGAACACACATCTCTTGATTAAATCATACTACTATTTTGTGTTCTGTGAAGTACAGATGATGGCCCAAAAAGACTAATGAAATGACAAGTTATGAAAAAGTGAGTTCCTCCTACAGTTCTTCAGCAACTCTACTGCTGGACAAACTGGGTACATTTGTGACCTTTAATACCTGTTACCACAGCATTGGATGCTAATTAACTGAACGATGCCAACTGGCATCATCAGAATGTTTAGTTTGATGCTCGTCTCCTCCCTAAATATCTTAATGATGACTGCTTCAACTCCTAAAGCTCCATGGCTAAAACACACTGACTTCTTGCCCCCTCTTTATCAGACCCATATACAGAGCTTTTAAAATTAAGCTACTTTTTGGGAAGTTTTCAAATCCGTTCATCGCAGTTCAAACCAATTACTTTCTAAATTACCTTCTAAATAGAAAACCAGCAAAAAACCCAAACCTGTTGCCTTCAAGTGGATTCAGATTCACAGCGACCCTACAGGACAGAGTAGAACAGACCCACAGGGTTTTCAAGGAGCAGCTAGTGGACTCGAACTGTCAACCTTAGCAATCCAAGGTACGTCACAATGGATCCAGCTGTAGGCTTGGGAGTTCATGCACACCTCCCAGCACTTCAGACTGGCCAGCCCCTTCTTTCTCTCCCTCATCCCTAGCTCCCATGGGCTAGGTCAATAGGCACCACCCATAAGCTCAGGAGCCACACAACTCCCTGCACTCATGATCAGCCAGCACTCTCTCGCTCTCATTCCTATTCCCCATCCAAACTCAAGCCCATCTCTTCATTGCTGCACTTCCTCCACTACAACTCATTGAGTGGACCAGATGGTCACCCAAGGCAAGCATACCAGGCTGTCTACTCACCAGCTCCCTTTAACTTCCAGTCCTGGAAGGGGGTTCTGATGGGCACTCACTTTTCCTGCCTCGATGCACCCAAAGGCAAACTGCTTGCTCAAAATTCAGAAAGAAAAAAATGTCTGGTTTTTTTTTGTCTGCAGGTCCTTCCTTCAAACACAACCATCCCTCCCACAGCACTCTCTCCTGGGTTCAATAATTCATTGAAAGGGCCACAAGGAACTCACAGGCCATACTCACAGTTATGGGGTTTATTAGGGAAGTAACAGGTTAAAATTCAGGTTCAAGAACACTCAGGACACAGTTCTTCCATCAGGACAGCCTCTTCTCAGCCATGCCTGCAGGCACACCTCTCTCTGGCATCTTGGACCGGCCTCTGCCCTGTTTGGGCAAGTGTTAGACAAAGCTCTTGTAGCTCTACTGAGAAGTGCCCGGAGGCACCCCATTCCGCCAGTCAGCCTTGGCCTGAAGGCAATCAGCTCTAGCTCCATGGGTTGGGAAACCTGACTTCACCAGGTGCCGAGAGGTACTCTACTCCACCAGCAAGCCTTCTACCCAAAGGCACTCAGCTTTCTCACTCTGTGGGCCAGGAAGCACACTGCACTGTCTCCTACCACTGTTTCTCTGCTGCTGCTTCTTGCCGTCTTCAGTGTTAAAGTTCTCTCTCTCTCTGTCTCTTGTAGTCTCCTGGTACCAGGTGTTTCTCAGTGCAGGGGTCCTTGGTCCAAGGACACACTTCACTCCGGGCTCTTCTTCCTTGGTGGTAGTGAGGTCTTCTCTTCCTGCCTCAGAGATGGCTCGTTTTAAGCCTAGTGGGATGGCAAAGCTGATCAATCCCTTCGTTAGGGTTCCATAGACCTTATTTGCAAAGTCCCAGTCAATCACTGTATGTGAGTCACAAAGACTATGGCTAGAAGTACCATAGTAAGTAATTCTTTACACCTCAGCACGCATCAACTAAAATGTTTATCAATTTCTAACAACATGGGGAGTGCTTATTATGATCATTAAAGCTGCAGGTTACAAAATTTTATATAATATATAAAATATATGCACAGAACAAAAGTACACAAAATAGTAACCATGGTTGTCATTGGATGGCTTACTTCATTTTTCATATTTTCGAATTTTAATACATATTATTTTTATAATCAAACATTTAGAAATGTTTAATTATTTTGAATTGGGGGACACAATCCAGGCACAGAGCTATATGTACCTCTTACCATGTAGGAACTCAATTTTTTTTAAACTTTCCAATGTGATCATATGAGCATTGCTCTTTTGGGATGTTTCCAGTAAGCCTCTGCTTCCCAAATTCGGTTACATACACCCAAAACTGGGCTGGGTGCCTGGGAGAACACGGTATAGAGTATCTTTCTTGAGCAAATTTACTTGACTATAAGAAAGTAAAAATGTTTTTTATATCAAAACTCACATAAATGTTCTGAAAAAACTTGCTCCTCCCTCACATAGTCCCATGTGGAAGAGTCTCCCCAGAGAACTCCTGTCTTCTCTCCTCCCTTCGCTCCTCCCAGAGCTGGACTCTTTAGGAACTGCCTGTCTTCCCAGGGGAGGCATTCTTATCTGCTTCCTGCCAGAAGTGAAGCATGAGTATTCCAAGTTACCTGTGACTTGGTGACTGAATGGGCTATTGTTGTTTGTTGCCCTAGACTGGATTCCAACTCATGGCAACCCCACGTGTTATATAAAAGTGTTCCAAAGGGTTTTCTTGGCTGTAATCTTAACAAAAGCAGATCGTCAGGCCTTTCCGTCCATGGTAGCCTGGGTGGTTAGCAGTCAAGTGCAAACCATTTGTGCCACCTAGGGGCCTAGTGTGCCTAATTCATGGGTGAAATATTAACAAACCTACTTTACCCACCCAACACCTGACTGTCAGTTTGTTGTATGGCAGTAGCTTGCATGTTGCTACAATGCTGGAAGCTATGCCAACAGTATTTCAAATACCAGCAGGGTCACCCAAGGTGGACAAGTTTCTGCTGAGCTTCCAGACTAAGACAGACTAGGAAAAAGGACTTGGCATCTACTTCTAAAAAAATTAGCCCGTGAAAACCTTATGAATAGCAGCAGAACACTGTCTGATATAGTGCCAGAAGATGAGCCCCTCAGGTTGGAAGGCCCTCGAAATAGGATTGGGGAAGAGCTGCCTCCTCAGAGTAGAGTTGAACTTAATGATGTGGATGAAGTCAGGCTTTCGGGACCCTCGTTTGCTGATGTGGCACAACTCAAGATGAGAAGAAACGGCTGCAAACATCCTAAAATTAGCCAATAAAAACGTTATGGAGCACAACAGCCTTCTGTCAGATGTAATGCTAGAAAGGGCCCTTGAAGCTGGAAGGCACTCAAAATACACAGAGGCCACGACATGGACTCGAGCATGCGAACAATAGCGAAGATGGAACAGGCAACATTTCATTGCCGTACATGGGGTCTCCAAGATTTGATGGTAACTAACAACACGTGACCCATGCTAAAGCCACTTTCTCCAATCAGCTTTTCCAGTAATAAAACTGATCATTTGTTGCGTTCAGTCTAATGCCTGTATCCCCTGCCTCTCTCAAATGGTCCTGAACTCAGGATATTATTTACTGACCCCTCAAAAACCCAAAAACATATATTGTTGTTGCTGTTGGGTGCCACTGAGTAGATTCTGACTCACAGCAACCCTATGTACAACAGAACAAAACACTGCCAGGTCCTGTGCCATCCTCACAATCGTTGCTGTGTTTGAGTCCCTTGTTGTGGCCACTGTGTCAATCCATCTCCCTGAGGGTCTTCCTCTTTTTCACGGACCCTCTGTTTTACCAAGCATGATGTCCTTCTCCAGGGACTGGTCCCTCCTGAAAACACATCAAAAGTACATGAGATGAAGACTCACCATCCTTCTAAGGAGCATTCTGGCCACACTTCTTCCAAGACAGATTTGTTTGTTCTTCTGGCAGTCCATGCTATATTCAATATTCTTTGCCAACACCATAATTCAAAGGCATCAATTCTTCTTTGGTCTTCCTTAGTCACTGTCCAGCTTTCACATGCATATGAGGTGATTGAAAACACCATGGCTTGGGTCAGGTGCACCTTGGTCCTTAAAGTGACATCTTTTCTATTTAACACTTTAAAGAGGTCCTTTGCAGCAGATTTGATCAATACAATGCGTCTTCTGATTTCTTGGCTGCTGCTTCCATGGACGTTGATTGTGGATCAAAGCAAAATGAAATCCTTGACAATTTCAATCTTTTCTCCATTTATCATGATGTTGCTTATTGGTCAAGTCGTGAGGATTTTTGTTTTCTTTATGTTGAGGTGCAATCCATACTGAAGGCTGTGGTATTTGATCTTCATCAATAAGTGCTTCAAATCCTTTTTACTCTCAGCAAGCACAGTTGTATCATCTGCATATTGCTGGTTGTTAATGAATCCTCCAATCCTGATGCCCCGTTCTTCTTCACATAGTCCAGCTTCTCAGATTGTTTGCTCAGCATACAGACTGAATAAGTATGGTGAAAGGATACAACCCTGATGCACACTTTTCCTGACTTTAAACCACATAGTATCTCCTCGTTCTGTTCAAACGACTGCCTCTTGATCTATGTACAGGTTCCTCATGAGCACAATTAAGTGTTCTGGAATTCCCATTCTTCACAATGTTGTCCATAATTTGTTACGATAACACACGTTACAGAGTAGAATATCAAATATTCATGAATTTTGAAGACCGTACAGAAAACTTTCAAAAAAGTCGCATCAGTCATGGATTCCTTTAAACCATAAACTAGATCTCCTGAGAGTACCTAATATCTTATGCAGTAAGAGGTACTTGATGAAGCTAGCTTGAGAAGCACAGCTGTAAAACGTTTGCCTATACAAACCAAGGAGCCTGAGTGGCACAAGTAGTTTGCAATTGGCTGCTAACCTAAACATTGGTGGTTTGAACCCACCCAGTGATTCCACGGAAGAAAGATCTGGCAATCTGCTTCCATAAAGTTTACAGCCGAGAAAACCCTATGGAGCAGTTCTATTCTGTAACACACGGGGTCACCATCAGTTGGGAGCTGACCTGACAGGAGCTAAAAACAACAACATACAGACTAAAAAAAAAAAAAAAATCCCATATGTAATCCTAACTGTCATAGACAACTAACTTTGGGAAATCCCTCACTCATGTACTGACTACTTGGTCACAGAGCTTGAATTGATGGGACAGAAGAAACATCTAAATGGAAAAATAGAAGGTCACCTCCACCAGAAAGAAGCCATTTATCAGCAACGGAAAGAACATGGGCTTAACACCAGATGTATTAAGTCCAGTGTAGCCTTAGGCAAGTAACAGATATGATCCTTAAATTTCCTCCTCTGTAAAGGGGAATAAGAACATCTACCTTGCAGTTTTGCAATGGGGAAAGAATAAGAGATCATTTATTTTAACCCCTATATTTCAACATGGTAAATATGGTAAAACATATTTCAATATGGTAAACACTCAGCAAGTATCAATTCTCTCCCACTCCAGGGAGTCAGATTCCTCTGTAGGCAAAGGGCTCATTTTCTACATCAGTTTCCTAGGTTTCTCTTACCTTATTAGCTTGACATATTCAAGTCAGAATGATGGGACCTAAAAGGCCCTATGACTTCCACTTATTTATTAAAAATAATTATCGTATTTTTTTTCTCCAGTAGGTGCTTTGTCAGGAACTGTGAAGGGTCTGAAATTTTACCCTGCTTGTAAGCTAATGAAACTCCTGGGTGGCGCATAAAAGTTAAGTGCTCCACTGCTAAGCTAAACATTGGCAGTCTGCATCCACCCAGAGGTGCCCCGGAAGAAAGGCCTAGAGATCTACTTCTGAAAAATCAGCCATGGAAAACTCACTGGAGCACAGTTCTACTCTGAAACACATGGGGTTGTGATGAGTTGGAATCCCGTCAACTGGGGTGAGCTAACAAGTCATCCTGCCACGGTTTCATGGATGCTGGCAAAAAAACACGAGATTCCTGAGTCGGAGACGAAGGACTTGAGTACTCTAACAGCAGGAGAACAGAATCAGCCGTGATTCCCACAGGGCAATGACCAGAGGGGCCGCTGATACCTGCACACACAGTGGATTGTGTGACAGGAGAAGAACCTCAAGCTTAGGAACTGGACACCTTTTAATGGACAGTAAGCCTGCCTGACCTCTGCCCTAGAGGGAGGCATTATCTTCATTACACTGGAGTAACCTTTGCTCAGGAGGGAGCTACTATCTCTATCTCCCACGGTTGTCTGTCTGCTTTATAAACATTCTTGAAAAAACAGTCCAGAACAAAAGGCCGTCAGTATTTCTGCTCACAGCACATACAGAAACGTGAGAGACCCATGAAGAATTGTCTCCCAACAGGTATTGCATGCATATTACAGTGAAAAGTCTCTTAACCAACCCTGTCCTCTTGCTACCAGTTCTCTCCTTTGGAGGCAAGGACTTCCTTCAATTTCTCGTACATCTGTTCAGAGATACCGTATGTACCCATAAGCATACACACACACACACACACACACACGCACTTCAGTTTTAATAAAGGATGCACCTTATACACATTGTTTGTAACTTGCTTTTTTCATGGCACAGTTTTCTTAGGGATGGTTTCATTTCAACACATTTCCGCACAGCAATCCCCTGTATCATTATATTGTTCACCAATCCCCCTACTGATGGACATTTGTTTCCAGGTTTTGTTATCACAAACAATGCTGTGACAAACTGAGTTGTACATATTTGCTGAAAGTTAAAATTACAAGGTGGAAAGTACATGCATTTTTAGTTTTCTAATAGGTAATGCCAAATTGCTTTCCAAAAGAAGCTGCACCGATTGAACTCCCACCCAGCCAGGAAAAGGAGGCCCGCTTCCTCACACCAGCCTTATGGCACCCTTGTTTGCAAACACAGACAGGGTGCACCTTTTGCCTTTCGATGAGACTTTCAGCAGCCCTAGCAGGGTATTCAATATTCTTTATGTTCAAAATTAAGTTTCTAAAACTTAGGTGCAAGGGGGTGTTGTATACTGTGGAATGAGCACCCAAAGGGGAGACTTTCCCACTGACTCACTCCTAAGTGACCTTGGCCAAATCACTTAACTTCTCTGGACCTCAGTTTTCCATGAGTTAGATGCTCCTTTTCAGCTCTGAAATGTTATACAAAATCTTAGAAATTCTAAAAGATTCCTTTAACAGAAAATTGTTATTTCAAAAGTAAAGTTTGAAAATAAGAGCAATATTATATTTCACATTTAAAAATTTTAGAGAAACTTGTACAAGGTAAGATCATGAAGCTCCACAGACATAACTAAACCCCCTGAGGGGCCGAACTATTGGGCTGAGAGAGCTGCGGGGACCATGATCTCAGGGAACATCTAGTTAAATTGGCATAACTTAGTTTAGAAAGAAAATGTTCTATATTCTACTTTGGTGAGTAGTGTCTGGGTCTTAAAAGCTTGTGAGCAGCCATCTAAGATATGTCTACTAGTCCCACACCATCCGGAGCAAAGGAGAATGAAAAAACCTAAAGACACAAGTGAAACATTAGTCCAAAAGACTAACAGACCACAACTACCACAGCTTCTACCAGACTGAGCCTAGCAAAACTAGATGGTGCCCGGCTACCACCACTAACTGCTCTGACAGGGATCACATTAGAGGGTCCCAGACAGAGATGGAGAAAATATAGAACAAAATTCTAACTCACAGAAAAAGACTACACTTACTGGCCTGACAGAGACTGGAGAAACCCCAAGAGTATTGCCCCCAGACACCCTTTTAGTTCAAAAATGAAGTCACTCCTGAGGTTCATCCTTCAGCCAAAGATTAGACAGGCCCATAAAACAAAACCAGACTAAAGGGGCACACCAACGCAGGGGCAAGGACCAGAAGGCAGGAGGGGACTGGAAAGATAGTAAAAGGAAACCCAAGGTCGAAATGGGAGAGTGTTGACAAGTCATGGGATTATTAACCAATGTCACAAAATAATATGTGTACTAACTGTTTAATGAGAAGCTAGTTTGTTCTGCAAACCTTCATCTAAAGTACAATTAACAAAAAAATTTAGAGAAAAGCAGAAAAATTTTCCAGTATAATATCTTGTTCATATAGTAATATATACTGCCACACACTCCCAAAAAGTCTTTGCAGTAGCCATTTCAATGAAGCCATGAAATGACAGACCAAGAAAACAGTAGGTGTAACATAAACATAAACCCATTACCACTGTAACCACGGAGACCCCATGTGTTACAGAGTAGAACTGCTCCATGGGATTTTCTTGTCTGTAATGTCTATGGAAGCTGACTGCCAAGCCTTTCTCCTGTGGTGGTGCTTGGTGTGTTCAACTACTAACCTCTAGGTTAATATAGACAAGTGAAAACTGCTAAATCCCACTGCTTCCCTCCCCATCTGTATGTCTGTTCTCTCATTCTATTTTTGTACGCACATTCCTCTGGCTTTCAACCATAGTTAGTTCAAAAACACGCTTACAGTAACATTTCATTTCTGTCTCTAACAGCATAATTCAATAACTGAGTATAAAAACGTTTTCTATCAACGGATGAATGGGTAAATAAATTATGGTATATTCACACAATGGAATACTATGCATCGATAAAGAACAGTGACGAATCTCTGAAACATTTCATAACATGGAGGAACCTGGAAGGCATTATGCTGAGCGAAATTAGTCAGAGGCAAAAGGACAAATATTGTATAAGACCACTATTATAAGATCTTGAGAAATAGTAAACCTGAGAAGAACACATACTTTTGTGGTTACAAGGAGGGGGAAGGGAGGGAGGGTGGGAGAGGGTTTTTTATTGATTAATCAGTAGATAAGAACTGCTTTAGGTGAAGGGAAAGACAACACTCAATACATGGAAGGTCAGCTCAATTGGACTGGACCAAAAGCAAAGAAGTTTCCGGGATAAAATGAAGGCTTCAAAGGTCAGCGGAGCAAGTGCGGGGGTCTGGGGAACATGGTTTGCGGGGACTTCTAAGTCAATTGGCAAAATAATTCTATTATGAAATCATTCTGCATCCCACTTTGAAATGTGGCGTCTGGGGTCTTAAATGCTAACAAGCGGCCATCTAAGATGCAGCAATTGGTCTCAACCCACCTGGAGCAAAGGAAAATGAAGAACACCAAGGCCACACGACAACTAAGAGCCCAAGAGACAGAAAGGGCCACATGAACCAGAGACCTACATCATCCTGAGACCAGAAGAACTAGTTGGTGCCCGGCCACAATCGATGACTGCCCTGACAGGGAGCACAGCAGAGGACCCCTGAGGGAGCAGGAGATCACTGGGATACAGACCCCAAATTCTCATAAAAAGACCAAACTTAATGGCCTGACTGAGACTGGAGGAATCCTGGCGGCCATGCTCCCCAGACCTTCAGTTGACACAGGACAGGAACCATCCCCGAAGACAACTCATCAGAAATGAAAGGGACTGGTCAGCGGGTGGGAGAGAGACGCTGATGAAGAGTGAGCTAATTATATCAGGTGGACACTTGAGATTGTGTTGGCAACTCTTGTCTGGAGGGGGGATGGGAGGATAGAGAGAGAGGGAAGCTGGCAAAATTGTCAAGAAAGGAGAGACTGAAAGGGCTGACTCAAGAGGGGGAGAGCAAGTGGGAGTAGGGAGTGAGATGTATGTAAACTTATATGTGACAGACTGATTGGATTTGTAAACGTTCACTTGAAGCTTAATAAAAGTTATTAAAAAAAAAAATGTTTTCTTCCTTTAGACTAATTCTTTCTAAATTGAAAGCAAAAAGAACAATCAGGAAAGTGTATCCCTTCCTCCATATTTGAATAGGTAGGTGAAGACCACACAAGAAACACCAGGCAATGTTCTCAAACATTACCTGACTAAAAAAAAAAAAAAATTTTTTTTTTTTTGACTAGACACAGTCAATTCACCTTTTGAAAAATTTACATTTAAGATCTACGTAACAACTAATTCAAACATTCAGGGTTTTTTTCCTTAAAATACCTATCTATAAACATTGTTATTGGGTGCCATTGAGTCGATTCCAAAACACAGTGACCCCATGTGACAGAGCTGCCCCATAGGGTTTCCTAGGCTACAATCTTTATTGAAACAGACCACCAGGTCCTTCTCCCACAGAACCACTGGTGGGTTTAAACCACCAACCTTTTGGTTAGCAGCCAAGTGCTTAACCACCTATAAATATTAAGTATTAAATAAAAACAACACATAAAATAAAAAAGCGCACTTCATAATTTAAATCAAAGAACACCCTATGGATTTTTTAATAATAGTGTTCATTGGTTTTTGGTGGCAAAAAATAAATATATATATATGGAAATATATACATTACTATAGTATACATTACTTACCATGATAGCAAAGCAGGATAAAACCTCACTCAAAATATTATGCTAAAACATCACTTATAGTAAGAGAAAAGCAATCAAAACTACACTGAGATACCATTTTCACCTATCATAAACTTTTGGATTTTTGCTAATCTAAGAAGACACCACACAGGCTGGTGAGAAACAGGCACTTATGTATATGGCTGGTGGCATGTACACCCCAATGAAGGATAATTATTAAAATTATACACTGATTCAGTAATTCCCCCGAGTATTTTTCTCACAGATATATTCACATGCTTGCAAGATGACAGGCAAACAAAGCTATTTCCTGTAGCACTATTTATAACAAAATTTTGGAAACCAATTAAATGTCCATCAGTAGGAACCTGATTAAAGGTGTGCAAAACAGTGTATACACAGTATGATGCCATTTGTGGTAAAATTAAAAGGAGGATGAATACATATTATATTTGCTTAATGCTTTTTTAAAATTTTCTGGAAGCACACACAGAAGCCACGAGGGGTTACCCTCTGTTTTTAGATTGAGGAGCAATCTGAGCAATTGGAGGTAGGAGGAAAACTTTTTCATTGTACACCTCCTAATTTTTTTTTTTTTTTGATGAAGTAAACATAATACCTACTCCAAAAAATTAAATTAGAAATATTTTAAATTTATGTTGGCCATAAATACGTATAACATCTACAAAATTAATTTTTAAAAAAGTATCCTTTGTAGAACTGAGGGTATAGACTCAGACAGTACATTAATAAGGACTCTATCCACAAGGAAAATATTAGCCCAAGAGACAGAAAGGGCCACACAATCCAGACTACATCAGCCTGACACCAGAGGAACTAAATGGTGCCCGGCTACCACCAACGGCCGCCCTGAGAGGGCTGACGGAACAGGAGAAAAGTGGTTCGCAGAATTCAAAATCTGGCAAAAAGACCAGACTTAATGGTCTGACTGAGACTGGAGGGACCCCAGAAGACATAGCCCCGGACTCTCTGTTAGCCCAGAACTGAAACCATTCTCAAAGCCAACTCCTCAGACAAAGATTAGACTAGACTATAAGACATGAAATGACACTCGTGAAGAATGTGCTTCTTAGTTTAAGTAGATATATGAGACTAAATGGGCAGCTCCTGTCCAGAGGCAAGAAGAGAAGCCAGAAAGGGACAGGAGCTGTTTGAATGGACATAGGAAATCTGGGGTGGAAAGGAAGAGTATGCTGTCACATTACAGAGAGAGCAACTATGGTCACCGTAACCCTAGTTCGCGTAATTTTTTGTATGCGAACTGACTTGAGCTGGAAACTTTCACTTAAAGCACAAAAAATAAATAAATAAAAGAAGAGCTCTATCAAATATAGTAAACCTGTTTCAGAAACAACTGTTGGTGGCATTTCATCTCACCATTTATATCATTCTCTTCTCACTCCCTCTCTCCCCTTTATCCCTCTGACTCAGGCTTCCCAGCTGCAGCTAGCAGGAGCCATATCCCCTCCAGGGATCTTCCAGCTAACCTCAGGAATAGCAACGATAGGAAACTGCAAAGGCAGCCAAACCTCAAGTACAGGGATAGAATCAGTGGAAAATGATGCTTTGTTGCAATACCTAGCAAACCAAAAAGAAAACCCTTTCCTTCACCAGCAAACAATAAATTGGTCTATAAGCCAAAAACCAAACCAGCTGCTGTCGATTTGATTCCTACTCATGATCATCCCGTATGTGTCAGGGTAGGACTGTGCTCCGTAGGGTTTTCAGTGGATGACCTTTTGGAAATAGACTGCCAAGCCTTTCTTCCAAGGCACCTTCTGGTGGACTTGAACTGCCGACCTTTTGGTTGGCAGCGGAGCATTTAACCATTAGCATAAAATCCAGCTGGTAATGTCAGCCAATTTAATCAGGCAATTCAGTTCTTAAACCTGAAGAAGTCTGGACACGAATCATTTTATTAAGCATGTAAGTACCGGGGGCTGTGCGCAGCTAGGGAAGGATACAAAGATGTTCCTTCTCCTCAAGACAGGTAGTTGACATCAAGACATTCTCCACTATTCCCAGTTCTGCATATCAAACAAAAATAGAAGAGATACAGTAAATCTACAAACTCATATAATTCTTAAACACCATTCAATGAACTGGTGTCTGAAGACGATAAAGATAAAGAATACTACTACCAACTTTTGAGATTATTCATTAAACAAATTTATATTGAACCCCTGCCCTCATGAAGCTTATATTTAGCAAGGGAGTCTCCATAAGTATCCTCCAGAGAGCCCCTTAACATAAAAATAGCACATACATAAAAAGCAGCTGTAATCACCCACAATTTTATTATTACTACCATATGCTGGAGTCCTGGCGGCACAGTGGTTAAAGTGCTTGGTGCTAACCAAAAGTCAGCAGTTCGAAACCACCAGTGAAGTCAGCAGTTCGAAACCACCAGTTGCTCTGTGGAAGAAAGATATGGCAGTCTGCTTCCGTAAAGATTTACAGCCTTGGAAACCCTATGGGGCAGTTCTCTGTCCTCTAGGGTCTCAGAGAGGTAGAACTGACTCAGCGACAATTGGTTTTTGTTTTTTACAATATGCAAAACAGTAGAAAGCTTAAAGGCCCAAATTATCATAGTAAATCATGTTAAAAAATGATGAAGGCTTTTGGTAAACATCAAAAGATTTATTATGCAAACCCCAAACAGAATTAATTACTGCTCTCTACTGAGTCAGGAGTCATTTTTCCACTGCAACTTGCACAAGTAAAACTTTGTACCCAGATATCAATGACGTACCCATTGAGTAACTGAGTCTCCCAGACCATTCTTTGTCTAGTTAACACTTTTAGGAGAAATCTACTGAAAAAAGTGTCACAGTTGGGCTCTACTTACATAATTTAGGATCCATATCTGCACATAACACCAACCAGACTGAAAGATGTTTGTAGTCAGATGTTGTCCCCAAAAAGGTTTTGTACAATGTAAAGCTTAACTCTGGTAGAGACAGATTGCTGGTAATTCCTCAGTAACTACTTGGTGAGGGTGAAAATTTAGGTAGTTCAAAGGCAAAAACAAAGGAGTTTTAAAAATACATTATTTCTTAGGAAGCTATTTGATAGACAAGTTCCTTTAGGATACAAGTTATATGATTTACCCAAAAAGAATGAAAAAGATTAATGTGCATGTCCTAACATTAACCTGAGTGTTAAGATTTTTGATGGAGTCCTTGTGGAGCAAATGCTTAATGTGCTTGGCAGAAAGGCCTGGAGATCTACTTCTGAGAAATCAGTCCCTGAATCCCCTGTGGGGCACAGTTCTACTCTGACCCATGGATGGGGTCACCAAGAGTCAAAACGGACTCCACAGCGACTGGCTGGTTTCTAATACAGTATAACTTCTGTGGAGAGTATGAACTCAAATTGACTGTGTTTAGATCTGCAGAGCAAAAATTTAGGAAATTAAGAAATCAGGTTATACCCTAATAAAACGAATCTTGCTCCTCTGGACTGGTAAAGTTTTAAGTAGATTTTGGAACAATACTGTAGATTTTTCATTTACATGCCTATAAATTGTCTCTCCCTTGCTTTTACCAGCATCTATAGTAAATTTCAGACAGGGAAAGCAAAAATTAGGAGACGGAAGTAGACACTCAACTTTCCTCTATCCCCTATAGAGGGAAAAAAGCAAACATTTATGACCTTTTCTTTAAATCAACCTCAACAGAAGTAGTAAAACCTCTATCGCAGTGAACAACAAATTATATTTCGGTGGATCTCCTTTCTGCATTTGTAAATAGGTACTTTTCTTTTTAACTAAATATTTAGAGTGGAAAACACCAGGCCCGATTACAAAAATTATTTCTATAGTGCACATTTGCAGACATCTACCCATTTACTGAAAAGTGTGGTAATACTTAAAAGCATTAATACAAAGACGCCTGTGTGTTAATACTGGTTTACCAGCACAGAGTCCAAAATAAGACAAAGCAGACCCATGATATACCCTGATTTTCAGTTCCTCCTCTGGGTACTTCTCTTCTGCCCATTTTTAAAAATAGGTGGCACATTTGCAGATTTGTAAATTTTCCTGAAAGCTAACATGAAGAATATAAAAATAATGGAAACATGCACATTTCATAAACTGAATATTCACTATAAAAAAGGAAAGAAGGATCTAGAATTAAGAAGTCTATCTTTCCTATCCACCACTGTCTGTCAGTTTTCTTGTACTATGGTGGCCTGCAGGTTGCTGTGATGCTGGACGCTCTGCCACTGTTATTTCAAAATACCAGCATGGTCACCCATGACGGACATGTTTCAGTGGAACTTCCAGATTGAGACAGACTAGGAAGAAAGGCTTGGCAATCCACTGCTGATAATTAGCCAGTGCAAACCCTATGGATCACATAACACTATCTAAGACTTAACTCCCTTCCTGTGAACACATTATCAGAAGGAACTGATCGCTGGAGAAGGACATCATGTTTGGTAAAATGGAGGGCCAGTGAAGGCAAGGGAAGCCCTCAATTCATGGAATGGCAAGATGGGCTCCATTTTTTTTAATATACCAAAGATGGCACAGGACTGGACATTTCATTCTGTTATACATGGGGTCGCCATGAATCAGAACCGACTCGACAGCATCTAACAACAACATCTTCCCTATAAAGGGTAAGTTAAGACTACATTATATGAGTAAAAATTACTCTGGAAAGAAGAAAATTTAGGCCAATCTAATAAGTTCACTTTTCAACTTTGGTTTTAGAAAAAGTCATCATGAGACGTTTTACAAATGAAGCTACAGCTCTTCCCTTTTCTAACTCTTTCCCATGACCTTCCCAAAATAAGCACCGGGACTCCTACTTCCATTGTTCTGCACATGCACCCTGATCTGGTATTAACAGAGAGCTTCACACACAGCAGAGGCTCAAAAAGATTTGCTGCTTGCGTTAAAACCCTAGTAAATTCTGAAACCCATCATGTATGAAACGAGTATTTGGATTTATCTATAATTATTCATCTAATTTTAATGGACTATGTAAATCACTACCTAGGAAAAAGTTACTAGCTATGTAACTTTGGCCAGCTCAGTTTGACTTGTTTTCTGCAACTGTAAAATGGGGATAACAATGCCTTACCTTCCTCCAAGAGTTGTTGCAAGGATCAGAAGTGAAAACCTTCTGGATACTATGGAAGCAACTGTCTGTACTTCCAATGCCCCATATATCTCTAAGGACCTCCTGGGTATGCCACTTAAACACTGGGGCAACTTAAGCTCAACATACATACATACTCCCAAAATCTGTTTCTCCATCAGACTTTTCAAATTTTCAAAGGTGAATGACTGGGGTCAATTTTTACTCCCTTTCCTCACCACCACCCTTCACCCAATCAATCAATCACCAAACCAAAAAACCTAATCCATTGCCATCGAGTTGATTCTGACTCATAGTAACCTTACGGAACAGAGTAGAACTGCCCCATAGGGTCTCCAAGGAGTGGCTGGTGGATTCAAACTGCCGACCTTTTGGTTAGCAGCCGAGCTCTTAACCACTGTGCCACCAGGGCTCCAATCTACCACCAAATTCTGTTACTCCTCCTCTTAATAGTTCCCCTCTTTTCCAGCCTACTCACATCTTCCCTTTATTATCTCATGTCTAGATAACTGTAACTGATCTTCTGGTAGCTGCCTCTTATTCCCAACAATAAAATTCAGTCCCAACCTCCCAGCTTTAGAAACCATTTCCCAACTGCCTACTGGTCCAATGTATCTCAGTAATAGCTAACAATCTAGAGGCCGTTATAGTAACACCTGTGGTGGGCAGTTTCTGGCACAGCCCTCAGTGATCCCCACCTATTGGTGTTTCCACCCTCGTGTGGGCTGGACCTAGAAACTTGCTTCTAATGAATAGTGAAAAGTGATAGGATTTCACTTCCGTAATTAAGTTACAAGAGACTGTAACTTCTGTCTTGCCAGCACTCTCTCTTGCACTATCACTTCCTCACTTTAATAAAGCAAGCTGCTAAGTTGTAAGATGCTCTGTGGAGAGTCCCTTGTGGCCAGAAATCGAGGGAAGCCTCCAGCCATCAGCTCATGAGGAACTGTGACCTTTGTCCAATAAACAAAAAGAATTAAGTTGTGCCAAGAGCCACATGAGTGAGGTAGGAAGGGGATTCTTCCTATGTGAGCCTTGAGATGACTACAGCCTTGTGAAAAACCCAGAGCCAGAGGACCCAGCTAAGCTGCACCCAGATTGCTGACCCACAGAAACTGGGAGACAATTAATGTAGTTGGAAGGTACTAAATTTGGAGGTAATTTATAACTCAGTAATAAATAACTAATACAATACCTTACACCATATTCAAAATAAATTCCAGGTAGATTAAAAGGTTGAATGCAAAACGACCAAATCATTTAAAAACTATATGAAAACAAGTATTTATAAAAGTAACCTTCTATATTTAGAAGTAAAAGAAAAAAAGAGTAAGAACTCTGACTTTCAAAAGTCAGAAAAAATAAGTTATAAAGTAAAATATAGAGACTAGGAAAATGTTTGCAGCAAGTATAGCAAAGACTCAGCCATAGAAAAGTTAAATATATATGGTTATAGATTTATTACATAAAGAAGGAATGTCAGTGTTTCTGGAACTATAGTCAAGAGACTGGTAGAAGAAATCATCTCCAGAGAGGAACACTGGGTGACCAAGACAAGTGTGAAAGGGAAACCCTTCGCTGCATATACCCTTTTACCTTGGAATGTCATACCATGTAGATACACGTTAGCTATTCAAAAAGAAAAAAATCAACAAAATATTCTTTCAAAGGAGAACTCAAGCATATTAACAAGAAAAATATTAACAGAAAAATAAATAAAACCTGTAGCAGAAAAAAAAAACTCAAAATGAATCAGAGACCTAAATGTAAACATTAAAATTATAAAATTAATAGACAAAAAAAAGATAAATCTTTATGACTTTGGATCTGGCAATGATTCCTCTGATATGACAACAAAGGCACGGGAAACAAAGCAACAGAAGAAACTGATTGGGCTTCATTAAAATAAAAAACTTTTGTGTTATAAACAATACCTCAAGAAAATGAAAATACAACCCCCAGAATGGGAGAACATATTTGCAAATCACGTATCTGATAACGGACTTGTATCTAGAATACAGAAAGAACTCTTGCAACCCGATAATAGTAACACAAATAACCCCAATAAAAAATGGGCTAAGGATCTGAATAGACATTTCTCCAAAGAAGATATACGAATGGCCAAAAAGTACATGAAAAGATTCCCAACATCACTGGTGATTACAAAACCCAAACCCGTTGCTGTCAAGTCAATTACGACTCATAGCGACCCTACAGGACAAAGTAGAACTGCCCCATATGGTTTCCAAGAAGCAGCGCCTGGTGGATTCGAACTGCTGACCTTTTGGTTATCAGCCATAGATTTAACCACTATGCCACCAGAATGTCCAAAAAAGCCTACAGCACCCAGTATTCCCAGGCGGTCTGCCATCCAAGTACTAACCAGGCCTGACCCTGCTTAGCTTCCAAGATCAGACCAGATCAGGTATGTTAAGGGTGGTATGGCCATAGTCATTAGGGAAATGTAAATCAAAACCACAATGAAATACCATTTCTAACCCATCATGGCTAAAATAAAAAAGATATACAATAAGCACTGTTGAGAATGTGGCGAAATCAGAACCATCATACATTGGTAGTGGGGATGTAAAATGGTGCAGCCACTTTGGAAAACAGTCTGGCAGTTCTTCAAACGATTAAACAAAGATTATCATATCACCTGGTAATTCCACGTGCTGGTATATACCCAAAAGAACTGAAAACAAATATCCACACAAAAACTTGTACACACATGTTCAAAACAGCGTTTGTCGTAAGTATCCAAAAGGCGGAAACAACCCAAAATGTCTATCAGCTGATGAACAGCCAAATGAAATATTATTTGGCCATACAATGAAATATTATTCGACCATAAAAAGGAATGAAGTAATGAAACATGCTACAACGTGGATGAACCTTGAAAACATCATGCTAAGTAAAAGAAGCCAGTCACAAAAGACAACATATTATATGATTCTATTTATATGAAACCAAACCCAACCCATTGCCCATGAGTAGATTCCAACTCATACCAACCTATAGGACACAGCAGAACTCCCCCATTGGGCTTCCAAGGCAACAAAGCTTTACGGAAGCAGATTGTTACATCTTTCACCTGTGAAATAGCTGGTGGGTTTGAATCATCAACCTTTCGGTTAGCAACCCAACACTTAACCACTGCGAAACCAGGGCTCCTGAATGCCCACATACGCCATGCTATAAAGACAGAAAGTAGGTTAGTAGTTGCCTAGGGCTGGGAGGAGAAATGAAGGGATTAAAGAGTGACAGCTAAAGGATTTGGGATTTCTTTTTGGGGTGGTGAGCGAGAATCAACTCTAAGGCAACAGGTTTGATTTGGTTTGGTTTGGAGAATACTCTAAAATTGATTGTGGTGATGGCTGCACAACTCTGAACACACCATTAAAACCATTAAATTGTATACTTTAAATAGCATGTGAATTGTACCTCAATAAAACTGTTAAAAGAAGAAAAAATACAATTAATAAACAAACATATGAAAAGAACAGGAAAATACCACTTTTTCTACTGTTAAATAAGCTAAAATGTTTAAATAATACATAACTACAGACTCAGAGTGAAAATTTATGCATGCATGTGTTGCTAACGGCAAGGCAGATTATATGGTACAACTTCTCAGGAAAGCAATTTGCCAATATATACCAAAAATAATTAGAATACTCATATTCTTTCATCCACCAATTGTACTTTGAAATTTTCTCCTAAAGAAACCCCAAAAAGGGGAGAAAGAGGAGGCAAAGCGTGTTATAAATATATATTTGCAAAGAAGATAAAGTAAATCCTGTCCCATCCACTTACTCTCAGACATCCAATAAAAATTATTCTTATGAAGACTACATATCAATATGGAACAGTTTTAATACAAACAGGTAGAATATAAATGGAACATGATTCAAATTATGTAAAAATACAAAAAACAACATTGCTATACAATGCAGCTAGGCTGATCATCCTAAAATACCACTTTAGACCATGTCATTTCCCTAGTTAAACATTTCCAATAGATGCCACTACCTACAGAATAAAGTCCAAACGCCTGACTCTGGCACTCAAGGCTTGGGCGGTGACTTAGCCCTAATATACCCTCCTGGAACTCTGACCAAGAAGATCCTTTCTTGTGCAATGTAGAAGCCTGCGTTCACACCTTCAAAGTCCCTTCTGGCTCTCTGGTGACTCTAACCCTGTGTCTCAGTTGGTCTGGGGCAATCCAGGTTTATACCTGTTGTTCCAGCATAATTACTAACAGCACCACTTTCATTTTGAAAAGTGTCTCAGTTTGATCATAAATTATATGGCTAGCCTACTCCTGAGTCATTTAACCCATACGACTCTCTCCTCTCAAACGACAGAGCATTTAAAACCAGTACCATTCTTTGGGTACTTCCTGTGCCATAGAGATAAATCTTTCCAAGAAATTTTCACAGGCACCTCTTTCCACCCCTCACAGAACTGAGCATAGGGTGTACTGGGACATATGGAATTCATATTTCATAAACTGATGAATACTAATTGTGATTTTAAGTAACCAACAGAATTAAATTTCTAAGTCTGAAAAGCCAAAACCCAGCATCAAGAACCTCAAGGTCTTTACTAATTTCAACCACTCCATAAGGCATAACCTGAAATCTCTATTTTAAAAATAGGATGGCAGCAAATTACAGTTGAGATGAGAGTTTAGGGTGCTGGTGAGACATCTAACAGAAATGAGATGTAGGCAGTTGGAAATACAGCTCTGGAGTTCCAGAAAGAGGTTTCCTAACCCTACAGTCTACTAGCTAAGGCCACAGAAGGAATGAGATAACGAACAGAAAACATGTAGTATAAGAAGAGAAGACGGTGGAATACCACACTAGTCTTTAAAGGAAAAGAAGAGCCAACCAAAGAAACTGAGAAAGGAACCGGTAGAGGAGTAAAGGGCAAACCAGGAGAAAGTAATGTCCAAAAAAAAAAAAAATCAAGAACAGAATAGCATATACTTACAGAGAAACCAACTGAAATAAGAATCTAAATACACTCACCGTATTTAAAAGAGGTCACTCATGTCCTTGGTTGAGGACAGAAGCCAACTGCCATGGGCTAAGGAATAAATGAGGTAAGGAAGTGGAGGAGTCTTTGAGTGGTACAAACAGTTGGTACAAAAGGTTGGAGTTTGAGTCCACCGAGAGGTGCCTCAAAAAAAGACATGGCGATCTACTTCTAAAAACATCAGGCATTAAAAACCCTACAGAGCACAGTTCTACACTGGCACACATAGGGCTGCCATGAGTCAAAGCCAACAGTAACTGGGGTGGTGTGTACTGAAGAAAACAGAGGCAGTGAGTATAAACTGCTTTCAAGAGGAAAGGATTTGATTGATTTTTTTGTTATTACTGTTTTGTTTTCAATTCTAGAGACTTTGAGACGGAGGGGAAGAAGTCAGGGAAGAGGAAGCAATACAGGAAAAGGTGGAAACTGTTTAATCGATGTCCTAGAGGACAAAGGGATAAATGAGATTGAGGTCTAGATTGAAGGGTTAGCCTTGGACAGGAAAGCCACATTAAAATCAAAATGTATGTCAAGACGTAAATGCAGTAACAAGCATCTTTTTTTTTTAACTGTTTTCTTTGAAATCATTCACCACTGTATCATACAGTTCTCTGCCTTCTCACCCCGAGTGTGCTGGACATATTTCACTCTTTCCTGGATGACTTTTGGTCATTACGGCTCTGATTACTATACTAGGAAGTAACACAGCTGAGTCTGCATCTTAATTTTTCAAATCTTCTTTGGATGTCCCACATTGTCAACTGCCATTTCCTCTAATAACCTTCTTCATTTGTGCTTCCAATAGCTTCTGGTTTGAAAGTTATATAACCATGAAATAACACCTAAATATGGGCTAATTGGTTCTGTATGAAAGTATAGGAGTAAAATGCATGGTTTTATGACAACCCTCCCCGGTGCTAAAAGCCTGTTTCACTTTTCAGTTCAGCTGAGACTGGATTTCAAACAGTTGAGGATGTCAAGACACTTGTCCTCTGACTAGCTGGAATATGAGTTTATCTTGCTTCCTGAAATCATATCAAAAAATCCCTGCCAAGTAATTAATAATCTTATATAATTCCTGTTAAAACACACACACACAAAAAACATCATGCTAATTCCAAAAGTGAGGCTAGACACCTCGCAGTAACTAAATACAGTCTTCCTGCCCTACAGTCATTTACCAATAAGGTTATAATCTACATTTCATTTCTGTATGTTAATTGTCATATTCCACATATAGACATATATACATAATCGATACATACAATATCCTTCACAAAATCTTGGCTTTAACCCCTTCCAAGTTTCACACAAATTTCACATAAAAAACCAAAGAAACCAAACCTGTTGCCATTGAGTCAATTCGGACTCACAGTGACCCTAGAGGACAGAGTAGAACTGCCCCATAGGGTTTCCAAGGAGCGCCTGGTGGGTTCCAACTGCCGACCTTTTGGTTAGCAGCTGTAGGCACTTAACCACACCACCACCAGGGTTTCCATACAGCACATAAGCTAAAAAAAAAAAAAAAAAATAGCATCGGGCATACAGGTAGAGTCCATTAACCAAAACTTAAGAAGTCATCCCTTAGTTCCAACACCATGGGGGTCTCCTGATTTCACCCATTCTTAAGGTTCCGGATGGTTATTTCTGCCTATATACTAAATATCAAAAACCAAAATAAACAAAACTACCATTGCTCCTCCAGGACTGTTTTCCCATTCCTTAAGTCTTCCATTCGTATTAACGGACGTGAACAAATGTAGGATTGTTCACCAAGACAGAGAGCAGTTAAGTGGCCGGGTCAACTCAAAGACTCCAGGCTCCCTGGTTTTGAGTATCAGGGGCAGTGGCATCTGCACCTCTGCCCCAGAATTCAAATTATTCATGCACATCTCCCCTTCTAAATCACAAACACCCTGAGGGCGAGAATCGTTCTGATTCAATTTTTTCAGCCAACCACTCAACAAATACATTCTCGACACCTACCATTTGCTAGCCAGCGGAGAGACCGAGTTAAACAGTTCCTGCCCTCACAGTAGAGAAGGAAGACTCGTAAACAAATTGCAACACAGGCGAAACCAGAAGTGAGCACAGAATTAAATCAAGGGGAGGATTAACTCTCAGGCTGTGGAGGGAGTTCAAGAACACGTTTCTGTCCTTCCAACAGCCCTCAACAAATACCTGTTGGATGAATGAATGAAATCCTGCTAATGAGCGATGGGGTCCTAGGTCCAAATGAGATGTACCAGTTGCTTCTGGAAGTCGGTGGATAAACACTTTACCCTTCAACAACTGCAGGAACGCAGCAAGCTCCAGCAGCACTCACTCCCACCTCCGCCCCGGGAAACTCCCTTGGAGAGAGGGCCATACCTGTACTGCCAGCCTTTTGCACCGCCACCGCGGCTGCTGCTGCTGCTGCTGCTGCTGCTGTTCTTGTTCGGGGTCACAGCTGTGGCCAGGGCCTCCAGCTTTCCTTCGCTCTCTGAGACTTTCAGGGTTGACACCGGTTCTCCCCCCTGCATCTTAACTCCAAAGGCCACTGGCCCTTCTTGGGCGGGAGAGAACAAGTCTGTAGGGTAGTTCTGTAGATAGTATTTTTTTTTTTTTTAAGATGTGATCTGAATGTGATCCCACTTGCTGAAGCAGACGGTGTCTGGAACGGGGACCATCAAATGGTCTACGGAAGGGAGACACACATTCTTAGAAAAGAAAAACTTTTAAGAGGGCAGAGCTAGGGATGAGGACAGATGTCATTTAAATATCTATCTCCCTCCCGGCAAAGGCAAGGAGGCAAAATCACCCTGCGAGGGGGCTTGGTGACATCCTCCAAGGAGAAGCAGCGTGGGGAGGTCGCGGACTCTAGCGCTGGGTGAAGAAAGGACGACGGCGGACAGGGACCCCGGCCTGACCTCGGGGCTAAGGGACTGGTCCGCCGCGCTCCCTCTTCCTCGCCTCCTGCCGGCCCCTCAAGGGGAGGGTCCTTTCCGACCCGCTCCACCGTTCCCGCTGCAGCCCCCGACACAGACCGGGGCCGCCCGCGTGCAGCCCGGCAGGAGGGTCGGGGGAGGAGGCCGTCGGGGCTCTCAGGAGTCGCCTTCCCTCACGCTAGAGTCGGGGCAATCTCCTCAACGGCCCTGGCCCTGAGCCTTCGCCTGGGCTCCCAGAAACGGGCGAGCCCTTCGCCCTCTCTCCAGCCCCGGCTGCGAGGGCCACAGCCGCGGCCGCCGCCCCACCCACAAGCCCACAGCGAGTCACCCGCCCGCCTGCTCTCTCCCCGCCTTCCCTTCCGGAGGACGTGAGCTCACTTCCGCCAGAGCCGAAGCACCGCCACCATCTTGGAGGAGGGCAGATCGGCCCTGAAGGGGGCGGAGCCTCTGGGGTAGCGGTGACAGAGGTGGCAGATGGGTGAGGCTGGGTGAAAGAGGAACAGGGATGGAGAAGAAGGGAGAAGGAAAGGATAGAACTGAGGTAGTGCCGTTGTGGAGTGTGACTTCTCGTCTTCCTCACTGTGCCCCATCCATCCATTTTAAGTGGCATGTTAGGAAGAAGGCTTAGAAAAATGCTGCCATTTCTATAAGACATTACAAAAAAGGCGCGTCGTTTTTAGTGACTTTGCAAGAAAGCATGACATTGGAGTAAGGCAAATCAATGCTATAAACGGAAAAGAAGCTGTCGTGGGAATTAGAGCTCCCAGAATCAGGTCTAGGTACTCTTCCTGACGCCAAATGTATCACTCTCTTTAGGCGTTGGTTTTTGCGTCTGTAAAATGAGAATGGTTAACTAGATGATTTCTAAAGACTCCTCTCATTGTAAATTCAGGGTTTCCAACGGACGTGACTGAATTCAACGTATGCTGTATGCAAAGCACTGTGGCAGCAAAGAAGTATAACTCAAAGTGAAAAAGTAAACAAAATGTTGTTGTTAGGTGTCATGGAGTACCTCCCACTTATAGCAACCCTACTATGTACAACAAAAGGAAATACTGCCCTGTCCTGCCTTGCTATATTTGAGCCCATTGTTACAGCCACTGTGTCAATCCATCTCTTTAAGGGTCTTCCTCTTTTTCACTGACGGTCTACTTTACCAAGCATGACGTTCTTCTCCACGGACTGGCGCCTCCTGATAGCATGTCCAATGTACCTAAGACAAGTCCTGCCATCCTCCCCTCAAAGGAGCATTCTGGCTATACTTCTTGTTCATTCTTCTTCTGGCTACTTAAGGCTATAAAGAAAATAACAGGGAATGATATATAAAATAAGTGGGATGGGGTGGATAACCTATCTTAGAAGAATAGTCTAAGGAGGAAAGCCATCTTTGACGAGATAACATTTAAAGTAAGAGATGAAGAATGATAAGGAAGCAAAGGAAAGAGCAAGCTTGACTTATTTTGTGAAACAAAGATCATGGAGCCTGGAGCATGGTGACCAAGAGGGAGAGTAGTGTGAAATTAGAGTGGAGAGATGGGCGGAGGAATTTGGATTTTAAGTGCAACGGAAAGTTGTTTTAATCAGAGGAGTGCTGTGTCTGATTTATGTTTTAAAATATATCTCTCTAGTCTTTTCAACAAATGATATTGGGACAATTGGATGTCCACATGTGAAAGAATGCCACCTCACACCATACATAAAAATCAATTCAAACTGTGAAATTTATATAAAGACATAAATGCAAGAGCTAAAACTATAAACCTCTTAGAAGAAAACATACAAATAATCTTTGTGGCCTTGGGTTGGGCAAAGCCTTCTCAGATACAATATCAAGAGCAAAAGTGAAAAAAGAAAAAAATAGATTAGGCTTCATGAAAATAAAAAATGTTTCTATTGCAAACAATACCACCAAGAAAGGAAAAATGCAACTCACAGAATGGGAAAAAATATTTGTAAACCAAATATCTGATAAATTACCTGTATCCAGAATATATAAAGGACTCTTAAAACTCATAGTGACCCAATCGGGCACAATATAACAGCCCCACAGGATTTCCAAGGAGTGGCTAGTGGATTCAAACTGCCAGCCTTTTGGTTAGCAGCCTGAACACCTAACCACTGAGCCACCAGGGCTCTATGAGTTAGAATCTACTCAACAGCAATGGGTTTGGTTTTCGGTTCCTATAACTTAATAATAAAAAGATAAATAACCCACCTAAAAATTGGGCAAAAGATCTGGATACATATTTCTTCAAAGAAGATATACAAACGGCCAATAGTCATCAAAATATTCTCAGCATCATTAGTCTTCAAGGAAATATAAATCAAAGCCACAATGCAATATCACCTCACATCTACCATTCTGACACATATTGACTCTATGTACAACAGAAAGAAACGCTGTTCCATCCAGCAACATCGTCACAATCGTTGTTATGCTTGATCCCATTATTGTGTCAATCCAACTCACTGAATGGCTTTCTCTTTTTTGCTGACTCTCTACCAAGCATGCTGTTCTTCTCCAAGGATCGGTCCCTCCTAATAATATGTCCAAAGTACCTAGGACAAAGTCTTGTTATCCTAGTTTCTAAGGAGCATTCTGGCTGTACTTCTTCCAAGACAGACTTGTTTGTTCTTCTAGCAGACCATGGTATATTCAATATTCTTCACCAACACCACACTTCAAACACATCAATTCTTCTTTGGTCTTCCTTATTCATTGTCCAGCCCTCACATGCACATGAGGCTCTTGAAAATACTATGGTTTGGGTCAGATACAACTTAGTCATCAAAATGACATCTTTGCTTTTTAACACTTGAAAGAGGTCTTTTGCAGCAGATTTCTCCAATGCAATACTCATTTGATTTCTTGATTGCTGCTTCCATGGACATTCATTGTGGATCCAAGTAAAATAAAATACTTGACAACTTTAATATATTCTCCCTCTATCATGATGTCGTTTATTGGTCCAGTTGTGAGGATTTTTGTTTTCTTTATGTTGAGGTGTAATCCATGCTGAAGGCTGGAGTTTTTAATCTTCATCAGTAAGTGCTTCAAGTCCTCTTCACCTTCAGCAAGCAAGGTTGTGTCATCTGCATATTGCAAGTTGTTAATGAGTCTTCCTCCAATCTTCATGATGCGTTCTTCTTCATACTTCTGGAATTATTTGCTCAGCACAGAGATTGAATAAATATTATGAAAGGATACAACCCCAACCCACACCTTTCCTGATGTTAAGCCACGTAGTAGCCCCATCATAGCTTCCAGCATCACAGAAACACGCAAGCCCCCACAGTACAACAAACTGACAGACAAGTGGGGGCATGTAACGTTGCTGTGATGCTGGAAGCTATGCCACCAGTATTTGGATACCAGCAGGATCAGCCATGGAGGACAGGTTTCAGCTGAGCTTCCAGACTAAGACAAACTAGGAAGAAAGACCCAGTAGTCTACTTCTGAAAGGCATTAGCCAGTGAAAACCTTATGAATAGCAGCAGAACATTGTCTGATATAGTGCTAGAAGATGAGCCCCCCAGGTTGCAAGGCACACAAAAGATGACTTGGGAAGAGCTGCCTCTTCAAAGTAGAGTTGACCTAAAATGATGTGGATGGAGTAAAGCTTTTGGGACCTTCATTTGCTGATGTGGCACGACTCAAAATGAGAAGAAACAGCTGCAAACATCTATTAAAAATCAGAACCTGGAATGTATGAAGTATGAATCTGAGAAAATTAGAAATCATCAAAAATGAAATAGAACACATAAACATTGATATCCTAGGCATTAGTGAGCTGAAATGGACTGGTATTGGCCATTTTGAATTGGACAATCATATAGTCTACTATGCTGGGAATGACAAAGAGGAATGGTGTTGCATTCATCATCAAAAAGAACATTTTAAGATCTATCCTGAAGTACAACGCTGTCAGTGATAGGATACTACCCATGCGCCTACAAGGAAGACCAATTAATACGACTATTATTCAAATTTACACATCAACAACTAAGGCCAAAGATGAAGAAATTGAAGATTTTTATCAGCTGCTGCGGTCTGAAATTGATCGAACATGCAATCAGGATGCATTGATAATTAATGGCGATTGGAGTGCGAAAGTTGGAAACAAAGAGGAAGGTTCAGTAGTTGGAAAATATGGCCTTGGTAATAGAAACAATGCCAGAGATAGAATGTTAGAATACTTCAAGAGCAACGACTTCTTCATTGCAAATATCTTCTTTCACCAACATAAATGGTGACTATACACATGGACCTGGCCATATGGAAACACACAGGAATCAAACTGACTACATCTGTGAAAGAGACGATGGAAAAGCTCAATATGATCAGTCAGAGGAAGGCAAGGCGCTGACTGTGGAACAGACCATCAATTGCTCATTTGCATGTTCAAGCTGAAACTAAAGAAAATCAGAACAAGTTCACTAGAGCCAAAGTTGAACCTTGAGTATATCCCACCTACCAAAATAGATTTGACATATTGAACACTAGTGAACAAAGAGCGGACAAGTTGTGGAATGACATCAAGGACATCATACGTGAAGAAAGCAAGAGGTCATTGAAAAGACAAGAAAGAAACAAAAGACCAAGATGGATGTCACAGGAGACTATGAAACTTGCTCACGAATGTCGAGCAGCTAAAGCAAAAGGAAGAATTGATGAAGTAAAAGAACGGAACAGAAGATTTCAAAGAGCATCTCTAGAAGACAAAGTATTATAATGACATGTGCAAAGAGCTGGAGATAGAAAACCAAAAGGAAAGAACACGCTTGGCGTTTCTCAAGCTGAAAGAACTGAAGAAAAAATTCAAGCCTTGAGTTGCAATAGTGAAGGGTTCCATGGGGAAAATATTAAACGAGGCAGGAAGCAACAAAAGAAGATGGAGAGAAGCGGAGCCAAGATGGTGGAATAGACAGAGGCTTCCGTGGAGCCCTCTTTACAACAAAGACCTGAAAAAACAAGTGAAACGAGTATATTTGTGACAAGCTGGGAGCCCTGAGCATTAAAGGCAAGCTTAGACAACGAACTGAGGGGCAGGGGAAGGAAGAGACCTTTCAGAAGCGGAGAGAGGTTACTGGACCTGAATCGCGGGGAGCCCTCAGGCAGCATTCCCGGAGCAGCTACGGCGGCGGGCTCGGAATACTGAAATACCGTTTGGCTGCAATTTCCTCAGGGAGAAGCAACCAGGCACAGCCCACTCACACCTCTGGAACCTGAGGAAAAGGGCGCTCTCGGCAAAAGCTAAGTACTTGCGTATGTTTTACCGCACTCCCCCCGTGCCCAGCTTCAGCGGCTGAATCCCTGGGCCTGAAATAGACCCTGGTGAGCACCTGGAGCCATCCTCCCAGCTTTGGGGAAGGAAAAAATTTCCAACTGGGGGGAAAAGATAATTTGCTAGCTCCATTAACTGGGGGAGCTCAGGACAGAAGCGGCTCCTGTCCAGGTATAAACGTCCATGGACCTTGAGCACATTCCCTTCTGCATGGACCTGTGTGGGCCTATTTCAGGAAATTAGGCCCTTGTTGGCAGACTCCAACTACTTCTGCTGTGTGGTGGAGAAGCGGGTGTTTGACGTTTGACATTGCTTTGCATATTAAACAAGGTCCTCACCTACCCACAACGGGGACCTAAGGACTGGTGGCTCCACTTGGGTCGTACAGCCACCCACGACAGGGGTCCAGGGATAACTGGTACCTCCCAGTCCTTACAACAAAAACTTTGGGTGCCTGTGGTCCCTCTGCAGAGCCCACCGACCAGCACGCTTTAGGAAACAGAGATGTGTTTTCCTCAGAGACACTTGGGGGTCGGTTCTCAGCCCTCTGCCTTGTTCAGAGTGTGACCCCCTGCTGCAATCAGATACGGGTATATACGCCAATCACCCCTGCCCCTCTAAGACTGTAGAACAGAGCCTGTACCACTAACTTGATAACAACAACCTAGAAACCTGAGCTGAATTCATACAAGAAAACTGAATGGACTCCTAGACTGATATACCTGAAAACAGCTCTAGCCAGCTGGGGACAGGACACCTGAGCTCCAAAGGGGAAAATAATCAAGCTAGCTCACCCAAGCAACCCATAGGGGTACACCAAAACAAAACAAAGCAAGCAGCTACGACACACTAAGCAAGCATAAACTAATACAATAACTTACAGATGGCTCGGAAACAACAGTCAATATCAAGTCACAAAAAGAAACAGGCCATGATCACCTCCACAGGCTCTCAAAACAAAGAATCCAGGGATCTTTTAGATGAAAGTACATTCCTGGAATTACCAGATGCAAAACACAAAAGTTTAATATACAGAACCCTTCAAGACATCAGGAAGGAAATGAGGCAATATGCAGAACAAGCCGAGGAACACACAGATAAAGCAAAAGAAGGAATCAGAAAGATTATTCAGGAACATAATGAAAAGTTTAATAAGCTGGAAAAATCCATAGACAGACAGCAATCAGAAATTCAGAAGATTAACAATAAAATTACAGAATTAGATAACTCAATAGAAAGTCAGAGGAGCAGAATTGAGCAAGTAGAAGGTAGAATTTCTGAACTCGAAGATAAATCACTCGGCACTAATATATTTGAAGAAAAATCAGATAAAAGAATTAAAAAAATCGAAGAAACCTTAAGAATCACGTGGGACTCTACCAACAGAAATAACCTACGAGTGATTGGAGTAGCAGAACAGGGAGGCATAACAGAAAATACAGAGAAAATTGTTCAGGATTTGCTGGCAGAAAACGTCCCTGATATTGTGAAAGATGAGAAGATATCTATCCAAGATGCTCATCAAACTCCACATAAGGTAGATCTTAAAAGAAAGTCACCAAGACATATAATCAAGCTTTCCAAAACCAAAGATAAAGAGACAAGTATAAGAGCAGCGAGGGATAAAAGAAAAGTCACCTACAAGGGAGAGCCAATAAGAATAAGCTGGGACTACTTGGCAGAAACCATGCAGGCAAGAAGGCAATGGGATGACATATTTAAAAAACTGAAGGAAAAAAATAGCCTGCCAAGAATCACATATCCAGCAAAACTATCTCTTAAATATGAAGGTGAAATTAAGACATTTCCAGATAAACACAAGTTGAGGGAATTCGTAAAAACCAAACCAAAACTATAAGAAATACTAAAGGGAGTTCTTTGGTTAGAAAATCAATAATATCAGGTATCAACCCAAGACTAGAACACTGGGCAGAGCAACCAGAAGTCAACCCAGACGGAAATTAAAAAAAAAAAACAACAAAGCAAGATTAAAAAAAACAACGCAAGACTAAAAAAAAAAAGCCCAACACAGGGTAAAGGCAATGTTATTACATAAAAGAAGACAAGATTAAAATAATAAAGAGGGACTAAGAAATGTAATCATACACCTTCCATATGGAGAGGAAGACACGGAAATACAAAGAAATAAAAGTTAGTTATAAATTTAGAAAAACAGGGGTAAATAAAAAGGTAACCACAAAGGAGACAAACTATACTATTCATCAAAATAAAATACAAGGGAAAAATACAGACTCAGCAGAAACAAAATTAACAACAAATATGAGGAAAGAACAATATATAAAGAAAATCTACTCAGCACATAAAATCAAGTGGGAAAAAGAAGCTGTCAACAAACAAAAAAAGACATTAAAATGATAGCACTAAATTCATACCTATCCATAATAACCCTGAATGTAAATGGACTAAATGCACCAATACAGAGACAGAGAGTGGCAGAATGGATTAAAAATCAAGATCCATCTACATGCTGCCTACAAGAGACATACCTTAGACTGAGAGACACAAACACACTAAAACTCAAAGGATGGAAAAAAATAAATCAAGCAAAAAACAATCAAAAAAGAGCACAAGTGTCAATATTAATTTCAGACAAAATAGGCTTTAAAGTTAAATCCATGAGAAAAGATAAGGAAGAACACTATATAATGATTAAAGGGACAATACACCAAGAAGACAGAGCAGTATTGAATATTTATGCACCCAATGACACAGCTGCAAGATACATAAAACAAACTCTATCAGCATTGAAAAGTGAGATAGACAGCTCTACAGTAATAGTAGGAGATTTCAACACACCACTTTCGGTGAAGGACAGGACATCCAGAAAGAAGCTTAATAAAGACACGGAAGATCTAAATGCCACAACCAACCAACTTGACATCATAGACATACACAGAACACTCCACCCAACAACAACCAACTATACTTTCTTTTCTAGTGCACATGGAACATTCTCTAGAATAGACCACATATTAGGTCGTAATAAAGCAAGCCTTAGCAGAATCCAAAACATTGAAATATTACAAACCATCTTCTCTGATCATAAGGCCATAAAAGTGGAAATCAATAGAAGGAAAAGCAGGGAAAAGAAATCAAACACTTGGAAACTGAACAATACCCTGCTCAAAAAAGACTGGATTATAGAAGATATTAAGGACGGAATAAAGAAATTCATAGAATCCAATGAGAACGAAAACACTTCCTATCAGAACCTTTGGGACACAGCAAAAGTGGTGCTCAGAGGCCAATTTATATCAATAAATGCACACTTCCAAAAACAAGAAAGGGCCAAAATCAAACAACTATCCCTACAACTTGAACAAATAGAAAGAGAGCAACAAAAGAAACCCACAGGCACCGGAAGAAAACAAATAATAAAAATTAGAGCTGAACTAAATGAAATAGAAAACAGAGAAACAATTGAAAGAATTAACAAGACCAAAAGCTGGTTTTTTGAAAAACTCAAAAAAATTAATAAGCCACTGGCCAAACTGATAAAAGAAAACCAGGAGAGGAAGCAAATAACCGAAATAAGAAATGAAAGGGGTAATATTACAACAGACCCAACTGAAATTAAAAGATTCATATCAAATTACTATGAAAAATTGTACCCTAACAAATTTGAAAACCTAGAAGAAATGGATGAATTCCTAGAAACACACTACCTACCTAAACTAACACAAACAGAGGTAGAACAACTAAATAGACCCATAACAAAAGAAGAGATTGAAAAGGTAATCAAAAAACTCCCAACAAAAAAAGCCCTGGTCCCGACGGCTTCACTGCAGAGTTCTACCAAACTTTCAGAGGAGAGTTAACACCACTACTACTAAAGGTATTTCAGAGCATGGAAGAGGACAGAATACTACCAAACTCATTCTATGAAGCCACCATATCCCTGATACCAAAACCAGGTAAAGACACCACAAGAAAAGAAAATTATAGACCTACATTCCTCAGGAATGTAGATGCAAAAATCCTCAACAAAATTCTAGCCAATAGAATTCAACAACATATCAAGAAAATCATTCACCATGACCAAGTGGGATTCATACCAGGTATGCAGGGATGGTTCAACATTAGAAAAACAATTAATGGAATCCACCACATAAAGAAAACAAAAGACAAGAATCACATGATTTTATCAATTGATGCAGAAAAGGCATTTGACAAAGTTCAACACCCACTCATGATAAAAACTCTCAGCAAAATAGGAATAGAAGGAAAATTTTTCAACATAATAAAGGGCATTTATACAAAGCCAACAGCGGACATCACCCTAAATGGAGAGAGCCTGAAAACATTTCCACTGAGATCGGGAACCACACAAGGATGCCCTTTATCACCACTCTTATTCAACGTTGTATTGGAGGTCCTAGACAGAGCAATTAGGCTAGATAAAGAAAGAAAGGGCATCCAGATTGGCAAGGAAGAAGTCAAAGTATCTCTATTTGCAGATGACATGATCTTCTACACAGAAAACCCTAAGGAATCCTCCAGAAAACTACTGAAACTAATAGAAGAGTTCAGCAGATTATCAGGATACAAGATAAACATACAAAAATCAGTTGGATTCCTCTACACCAACAAAAAGAACAAAGGAGAGGAAATCACCAAATCAATGCCATTTATAGTAGCCCCCAAGAAGATAAAATACTTAGGAATAAATCTTACCGGAGATGTAAAAGACTTATACAAAGAAAACTACAGTACACTTCTGCCAGAAACCAAAAGAGACTTACATAAGTGGAAGAACATACCTTGCTCATGGATAGGAAGACTTAACAGTATAAAAATGTCTGTTCTACCAAAAGCAATCTATACATTTAATGCAATTCCGATCCAAATCCCAAGGACATTCTTTAATGAGATGGAGAAACAAATCACCAATTTTATATGGAAGGGAAAGAGGTCCCGGATAAATTAGGCATTACTGAAAAAGAAGAACAAAGTGGGAGGCCTTACTCTACCTGATTTTAGAACCTATTATGCCCCCACAGTAGTCAAAACAGCCTGGTACTGGTACAACAACAGATACATGGACCAATGGAACAGAATTGAGAATCCAGACATAAATCCATGCACATATGAGCAGTTGATATTTGACAAAGGCCCCAAAACAGTTAAATGGGGAAAAGACAGTCTTTTTAACAAATGGTGCTGGCATAACTGGATATCCACCTGCAAAAAAATGAAACAAGGCCCATACCTCATTCCATGCACAAAAACTAACTCAAAATGGATCAAAGACCTAAATATAAAAATCTAAAACGATAAAGATCATGGAAGAAAAAATAGGGACAACGGTACAAACCCTGATACATGGCATAAACAGTATACAAAACATTATTAAGAATGCCGAAGAAAAACTAGATAACTGGGAGCTCCTAAAAATCAAACACCTATGCTCATCCAGTGACTTCATCAAAGGAGTAAAAGGACTACCTACAGACTGGGAAAAAGTTTTTAGCTATGACATTTCTGATCAATGCCTGATCTCTAAAATCTACATGCTACTGCAAAAACTCAACTGCAAAAAGACAAATAACCCAATTAAAAAATGGGCAAAAGATACGAACAGACACTTCAGTAAAGAAAACATTCAGGTAGCTAACAGATATATGAGGAAATGTTCACGATCATTAGCCATTAGAAAAATGCAGATTAAAACTACAATGAAATTTCATCTCACTCCAACGAGGCTGGCATTAATCCAAAAAACACAAAATAATAAATGTTGGAGGGGCTGTGGAGAGATTGGAACACTTCTACACTGCTGGTGGGAATGTCAGATGGTACAAGGACTTTGGTAATCGATTTGGCGCTTCCTTAAAAAGTTAGAGATAGAACTACCATACGATCCAGCAATCCCACTCCTTGCAATGTATCCTAGAGAAATAAGAGCCTTTACACAAACAGATATATGCACACCCATGTTTATTGCAGCACTGTTTACAATAGCAAAAACACGGAAGCAAGCAAAGTGCCCGTCAATGAATGAATGGATAAATAAATTATGGTATATTCACACAATGGAATACTACGCATCGATAAAGAACAGTGAGGAATCTGTGAAACATTTCTTAATATGGAGCAACCTGGAAGGCATTATGCTGAGCGAAATTAGTCAGTTGCAAAAGGACAAATATTGTATAAGACCGCTATTATAAGAACGTGAGAAATAGTTTACACAGAGAAGAAAACATTCTTTTGTGGTTATGAGAGGGGGGAGGGAGGGGGTGGGAGAGGGGTATTCACTAATTAGATACTAGATAAGAACTACTGTAGGTGAAGGGAAAGACAGCACACAATACAGGGGAGGTCAGCACAGTTGGACTAAACCAAAAGCAGTTTCCTGAAGAAACTGAATGCTTCGAAGGCTAGTGTAGCAGGGGCAGGGGTCTGGGGACCATGGTTTCAGGGGACATCTAAGTCAATTGGCATAATAAAATCTATTAAGAAAACATGCTGCATCCCACTATGAAGAGTGGCGTCGGGGGTCTTAAACGCTAGCAAGCAGCCATCTAAGATGCATCGATTGGTGTCAACCCACCTGGATCAAAGGAGAATGAAGGACACAAGGTGATTATGAGCCCAGGAGACAGAAAGGGCCACATGAACGGGAGACTACATCATTCTGAGACCAGAAGAACTAGACGGTGCCCAGCTACAACCAAAGACTGCACTGACAGGGATCACAACACAGAACCCCTGAGGGAGCAGAAGAGCAGTGGGATGCAGACCCCAAATTCTCATAAAAAGACCAGACTTAATGATCTGACTGAGACTGGAAGGACCCCAGTGGTCATGGCCCCCAGACCTTCTGTTGGCCCAGGACAGGAACCATTCCTGAAGCCAACTCTTCAGACATGGATTGGACTGGACAATGGATTGAAGAGGGATGCTGGTGAGGAGTAAGCTTCTTGGATCAGGTGGACACTTGAGACTATGTTGGCATGTCCTGCCTGGAGGGGAGATGAGAGGGTGGAGGGGGTTAGAAGCTGGCGAAAAGGATACAAAAAGAGAGAGTGGAGGGAGAGAGCAGGCTGTCTCATTCGGGGGAGAGTAATTCGGAGTGCGTAGCAAGGTGTATATGGGTTTTTGTGTGAGAGACTGACTGGATTTGTTAACTTTCACTTAAAGCACAATAAAAATTATTTTAAGAAAAAAAAAAAGATGGAAGGAATACACAGAGTCATTATACCAAAAAGAATTAGTCAATGTTCAACTATTTCAACAGGTAGCATATGACCAGGAACTGATGGTACTGAAGGAAGAAGTCCAAGCTGCTCTGAAGGCATTGGTGAAAAACAAGGCTCCAGGAATTGATGGAATATCAATTGAGATGTTTCAACAAACAGATGCAGCGCTGGAGATGCTCGCTTGTCTCTGCCAAGAAATATGGAAGACAGCCTCCTGGCCACCTGACTAGAAGAGATCCATATTTATGCCTATTCCCAAGAAAGGTGATCCAACCGAATGTGGAAATTATAGAACAATATCATTAATAACACATGCAAGCAAAATTTTGCTGAAGATCATTCAAAAATGGCTGTAGTAGTAACTGCCAGAAATTCAGTCTGGTTTCAGAAGAGGACGTGGAACTAGGGATATCATTGGTGATGTCAGATGGATCCTGGCTGAAAGCAGAGAATACCTGTGTTTTATTGACTATGCAAAGGCATTCAACTATGTGAGTCATAACAAATTATGGATAACACTGCGAAGAATGGGAATTCCAGAACACTTAATTGTGCTCATGAGGAGCCTTTACATAGATCAAGAGGCAGTTGTTCAGACAGAGCAAGGAGATACTGATTGGTTTAAAGTCAGGAAACGTGTGCATCAGGGTTGTATCCTTTCACCATACCTATTCAATCTGTATGCTTAGCAAATAATCTGAGATGCTGGACTATATGAAGAAGAACGGGGCATCAAGATTTGAGGAAGACTCATTAACAACCTGTGTTATGCAGATGACACAACCTTGCTTGCTGAAAATGAAGAGGACTTGAAGCACTTACTAATGAAAATCAAAGACCACAGCCTTCAGTATGGATTACGCCTCAATATAAAGAAAACAAAAATCCTCACAACTGGACCAATGAGCGACATGAAAAATGGAGAAAAGATTGAAGTTGTGGAGGAGTTCATTTTACTTGGAACCACAATCAACAGCCATGGAAACAGCAGTCAAGAAATCCAAAGACGCATTGCATTTGGTAAATCAGCTGCAAAGGACCTCTTTAAAGTGTTGAAGAGCAAAGATGTCACCTTGAAGACTAAGGTGTGCCTGACCCAAGCCATGGTATTTTCAATCGCATCATACGCATGTGAAAACTGGACAGTGAATAAGGAAGACCCAAGAAGAGTTGACGCCTTTGAATTGTGGCATTGGCGAAGAATATTGAATATACCATGGACTGCCAAAAGGACGAACAAATCTGTCTTAGAAGAAGTACAATCAGAATGCTTCTTAGAAGCAAGGATGGCGAGACTGTGTCTTACATACTTTGGACATGTTGTCAGGAGGGATCAGTCCTTGGAGAAGGACACCATGCTTGGCAGGGTACGGTGTCAGCGGAAAAGAGGAAGACCCTCAACGAGGTAGACTGACACAGTGGCTGCAACAATGAGCTCAAGCATAACAACAATTGTGATGATGGCTCAGGACTGGGCAGTGTTTCATTCTGTTGTGCATAGGGTCGCTATGATTCGGAATGGACTCGACGGCACCTAACAACAACAACAAGTAGCCCCTTGCTCTGTCCTAATGACTGCCTCTTAGCCTATGTACAGGTTCCCCATGAGCAGAATTAAGTGTTCTGGAATTCCCATTCTTTTAAATGTTATCCCTAATTTGTTATGACCCACAAAGTTGAATGCCTTTGCATAGGCAATAAAACACAGGTGCTATGGATTGAATTGTGTCCTCCAAAAATATGTGTCAACTTGGCTGGGCCATGATTCCCAGTATTGTGTGGTTAGCTACCATTTTGTAATCTGATGTGATTAGCCTATGTGTTGTAAATCCTAATCTATGATGTTAATGAAGCAGGATTAAAGACAGTCATGTTAATGAGGCAGGACTCAATCCACAGCATTAGGTTGTATCTTGAGTCAATCTCTTTTTAATTATCTTCAGCAAAATTTTACTTGCATGCAATATTAGTGATATTGTTTGATAATTTCTGCATTCTGTTGGATCATCTTTCTTTGGAATGGGTACAAATAGAAATCTCTTCCAGTTGGTTGGCCAGGTAGTTACCTTCCAAATTTCTTAGCATAGACAAATGAGAATGGTTGCATGACTTGAAAAATGTAATCAATGTCACTGAATTGCACATGTAGAAATTGTTGAACTGGTATATTTTTTCTCTGAATATTCTCAACAACAATAACAAAAAAGAAAATAAATTATGTAAAAAAAGAACATGAGCTTTGGTATCAGTCTTCAAACCCTGGCTCTGCCACTTAGTGTGTGTGATATTGGGCAAGATACTTATCTCTCATATAGCCTTAGTTTTCTCATTGTAAAACAGAAATAGGATGAAACAAGGAATGTATAGGAAGCAGTCAGCACAGGGCCTAGTGCTTAGCGCCCCCCTCCACCCCCCAGTGCCATCGAGTCGATTCTGACCCACAGTGACCCTATAGGACAGAGTAGAACTGCCCCACAGAGTTTCCATGGAGCGCCTGGCGGATTCCAACTGCTGACCCCTTGGCTAGCAGTTGTAGCACTTAACCACTACGCCACCAGAGTTTCCTAGGGCCTAGTTAGTGCTGAGCAAATGGTGGTTATTTTTATTTTCTCTTTCTAAAGATGTCACCTTGAAGACTAAGGTGCGCCTGACCCAAGCTGTGGTATTTTCAGTTGCCTCATATGCATGTGAAAACTGGACAGTGAATAAGGAAGACCGAAGAAGAATTGACGCCTTTGAATTGTGTTGTTGGTAAAGAATATTGAATATACCATGGACTGCCAAAAGAATGAACAAATCTGTCTTGGAAGAAGTACAACCAGAACGCTCCTCAGAAGCAAGGATGCCGAGACTGTGTCTTACATACTTCGGACGTGTTGTCAGGAGGGATAAGTCCCTGGAGAAGGACGTCATGGTTGGCAGAGTACAGGGTTAGCAGAAAAGAGGAGGACCCTCTGCAAGGTGGATTGACACAGTGGCTGCAACAATGGGCTCAAGCATAACGATTATAAGGATGGGGCAGGTCCAGGCAGTGTTTTGTTCTGTTGTGCATGAGGTTGCTGTAGGGCACCTAACAACAACAAACAACCCTGATGTGAAGGGGAGAGAAGGGTGATTGATTTCACTGAAGTACAAGAGACCTGCTTTCCCTAGGACCTGCCACCTTAAGAGAACAGGCCACAAACTGGAGGCAGGGAGCTAGGGAGAAGTATTGATTCCAGGAGAGGAAGGCAGAACAGGAGGAAAAGTAGCCAGAAAAAAGGAGGAGAAAGGGAAGAGAAAGAAAGAAGAAATGTCTGAGAAGCCAAAATGTTCACATTCACAAAAGATTTTACTACCGTGGTGAAAGAGAGTTTCAATTAACCAGGAACTGGTGCAGTTGTTGAGTGCTCAGCTGCTAAACGAAAGATTGGCACTTTGAACCCACCGGCCTTTCTGCTTTGTGGGAGAAAGATGTGGCAGTCAGCTTCTGTAAAGATATCAGCCTTGGAAACCCCTATGGGGCAGTTCTACTCTGCCCTACAGGGTCGCTATGAGTCCCACTCAATGGCAAAAGTTTTTTTTTTTTTGGAGGCCGGGTTGGTGAGGGGAGGCGGCCCCCCACCCCCGGCCCTCCTGCTTAGCCAGAAATCCTGTAGCAATTTCTCACCCTAATTGGGTAATTCAGTTGAAGGGTTCCAGGACAGCAATGAGACAGGCAAGAGATCAGGCTGGCTATAATTAAAAGGCCTTTGACTCAGTATTCTTGGAATTTAAATCCAAGTGCAGACCACCATATAACTTTTACTGCTAGCACCTGAGAATTACGTGGGCTTAACAAACTAGGTGCTCAGACAAGATAAGGGGCTACATTCCAAGGCCCTGTGTGCTTGACCAGCTGTAATTAAATAACCTCTGATTCAGTATTCTTGGAATCTAAACCTAAGCGCAGACCACCAGATAACTTTTACTGCTAGCACTCGAGGACTACTTGTGACTAACAAGCTAGGTGCTTAGACAAGATAAGGGGCCATATTTCCTATCCCTACATGCCTGACCAGCTATAAATTACTGATAACCCTCCTGAGTTGTTTTTCAAGTCCCCCACCAGGTGCAGAGCATGCGCGGTAAAAAGCAACGTAACCTATGAATGACCTTCCATGTGAGATAGTCATGAACGAAGATCCCTTGCCGGAACTCGAACCAGGATCCAGAGACATCACCCATGCACAACATCCCAGAATAAGTCCTGTTCGACATCCCAGCAGCCTTTGTGACGGACTCCATCTTGGTTCCAGCAACCTCTGGAGGAAATCCATCTTGAGTTCGAACTGCGCGCACATTTGATTTTCATAATCCCTCCCCTTCTCCTGAAAATCTTCACCCATATAATGAATAAAGATAATGCCTTTTTATAAGCCCTAAGAAATCCTTCGTTCAGGGAGAGACTGAAGGCTAGCATAGGTGAAAACTGCTCTCCATCTCTCCCTCACGAGCCTTTTCCTAATAAACCTTTGTTCTTGTGGAACCTCTGAGCCTCTCCTGGTCATTCTCGATCAAAAGAAGGTAAGAACCTATGCAGGGCTTAGTCCCGAGCTGGGAAGCCCTACGCTGTAACAGCAACATTTCACTAAAAGACTCCCCTGCCAAGCTCAAAACTTGTTGTGGGAGTAAAAGAAATAGAGACATCCAGTGCTTTTGTCTGAGAGGAAGAAAGAACAGGGAGAAGAAAGGAAGGAGTAGCTGCCGTGCCCAGATTTTGATAAAATGAAAAATTTTCTCCCATTCTTTGCCTCTCCCTACACTTGCTCCCTGAATCGCTATGAACTTAAAAGTATTTCACGCAAATACACAGCAGACAGTAAAATTAGATCTTAAAACAGTGGTTTGCTCACAGAAACCCATAAAAATGTGGATTCAACTGGAGTCGCTTGATCATTCTGTCATGGAGTGGAGAAGGCTAGGAGTTTCCACAGAAAACAAAAGAGAGAAAAGCAACTAATATTAGTGTGAAATCATATGGGTATGAATTCTGGATGCACTCAGTGGGTATCAATTCTGGGGCAGCTTTCAAAATGGCATGCAAATTTATTATTTCCATCAAATTCATCAGTCGGCCGGAGAACACTGATTTACTTGAAAGGACATGTGCCAATATCACTTTTTTGAAAAATCTGCATCCCATCACCAAAAAAAAGCCAACACTTGGCAGCATTTTTCAGTATGTACTCCATACAATACTGTGGGTTACTAATGGGAAACCCTGGTGGCGTAGTAAAGTGCTGGCTGCTAAGCAAAAGGTTGGTAGTTCAAATCCACCAGGTGCTCCTTGGAAACTCTATGGGGCAGTTCTACTCTGTCCTACAGGGTCACTATGAGTTGGAATCGACTTGACAGCATTAGGTTTGGTTTTGGGGCTTTTAATAGGTGTTACCAGATTTAAAACTTTTGAGAAACACTGATTTTTTTTTTTTTAATTAGATTGGTTTCTTCATCACAGGACTTCTTAGAATACTTTTTGTGCTAATGTGCACAAAGAATCTTCATAAGGTGCAACATGTTCCAAAATTATTTGACCACATTGCTCCTTTTACATAGAACATCTCCCAGGAATAATGACCACAAAAGTTAAAGGTTGAGATACCTTTAGAAAGCAAATCAAACTCCTACACAGAAATCTATCCAGCTTAAACTCACCTTATTTTGCAAGCTTTAGCATCATTCCCCACCGCCCCCCGCCCACATACCTTACTCCCCACCTTTCCTCCTACACGGCTTGGAATTCCCACCATGAGAATAACTCCCCCGGGCGATGACAGCACAGAGGCCTGCAGTGAGGAAACTGCACCCATGAAAGCCCTAAGCATTGAAAAGATGTTAGTGTTTCCCATATATAATTCAAAATAAAGATAACACCGACCCATAAAATCAATGAAAGCAAGCCCAAAATGTTCTGACTCCTCCCATGAAAGACTGTTTGGAAATGTCATATACCAAACTCAAAATAATTTGGGGGCTGGGGTGCTTAAGGAGTCCTGGTGGCACAGTGGTTAAGTGCTACAGCAGTTAACCAAAAGGTCAGTAGTTCAAATCTACCGGTCACTCCTTGGAAACCCTATAGAGCAGTTCTACTTTGCTCTATAGGGTTACTACAAGTCAGAATCGACTGGATGGCAACAGCTTTGGTTTTTCGGTTTTGGGGGTGCTTTAGCAGCATGCTAAGCAGCCACTTATCCTGCTCTTTGGGTAACCCAGCGCTCCATCCATTGCTGTCGAGTTGGTTCTGACTCATAGCAGCCCTATAGGACAGAGTAGAACTGCCCCATAGCGTTTCCAAGGAGCGCCTGGTAGATTTGAAATGCCGACCTTTTGGTTAGCAGCCGTAGCGCTTAACCACTGCTCCACCAGGTTTTCCTAAAAAAAAAAAAAATTTCCTAGCCTTGGAAAAATACCTTCCTGCTTGGAAGAGGAGGCGATCCTGAGTACCCTCTTGCTGCTCTACCCTAGTACCAACTGGAGGTAGCACACCCTGTTCACTTGTTAGCCTCTTTTCCAGCAGTAAGAGAGACTCAGGACAGTGAAGTAATGGAAAACTTCTAACAAGAAGGGTGCTAGGGCCACCAGCCACTGAGGACAGGCCCAGGGCAATTGGGAATTCAGATCAGAGTGGGGCAGAAATTTTAAAAAAAGAAAAAAACCCACATGTTGTCTATTTGATATTTTTACCTCTTTTCAGTCTTTTTTCCCCCAAGAGGCTGAGAAACTGCTACTGTGTGTTTTATGCTTGTAGGTCTGTTTCATGCTGGCACATGTTTGCATTTACATAAAGTTTTTAATGTCAGTCTTAGACAACACAACAGGAAGTATCTCTTTCACATAAGACCTTACTCCTACCCTAGGCTATGAGCTCTTGGAGGGCAGATTACTAGATCCTAGCACCTAACAGAGAGCCTGGCACAGAATAGGCGCCCTGTAAGAGCTTGTGCAATGGGGATTTTTCCAAGGGCAAAGTACCTATGCATTTCCCTTGCCTGCCCTGGCACCTCCCCGCAGCATTCAGGCCAGGACTCTACATTCAACAGGCCTCCAGCTGGATGTTATTTTCTGGCCTGGCTCTGTGGGGACCTTGTTCCTGCTGACCTTTTATATTCAGCCCCAGTGGCCCTAGTGCCCATTATAAGGGTGGCATTTGCAATATGGTCATTCACACAGGGCAGGAAGATGAAGTCCTTTCTTCTTTTCTTTTTTTTTTTAATAATTTTTATTGTGCTTTAAGTGAAAGTTTACAAATCAAGTCAGTCTCTCACATAAAAATTTATGTACCCTTTGCTACATACTCCCAATTAATCTCCCCATAATGAGACAGCCTTGGAAACCCTGGTGGCGTAGTGGCTAAATGCTATGGCTGCTAACCAAATGGTCGGCAGTTCAAGTCCGCCAGGCGCTCCTTGGAAACCCTATGGGGCGTTGCATATTTTAATGAGACAGCCGGCTCTCTCCCTCCACGCTCTCTTCTCTTGCCCATTTCGCCACCTTCTAACCCCCGCTACCCTCTCATCTCCCCTCCAGGCAGGACATGCCAACATAGCCTCAAGTGTCCACCTGATCCAAGAAGCTCACTCCTCAACAGCATCCCTCTCCAACCCATTGTCCAGTCCAATCCATGTCTGAAGAGTTGGCTTCAGGAATGGTTCCTGTCCTGGGCCAACAGAAGGTCTGGGGGCCATGACCACCAGGGTCCTTCCAGTCTCAGTCAGACCATTAAGTCTGGTCTTTTTATGAGAATTTGGGGTCTGCATCCCACTGCTCTCCTGCTCCCTCAGGGGTTCTCTGTTGTGTTCCCTGTCAGGGCAGTCATCGGTTGTAGCCAGGCAACATCTAGTTCTTCTGGTCTCAGGATGATGTAGTCTCTGGTTCATGTGGCCCTTTCTGTCTCCTGGGCTCGTAATTACCTTGTGTCCTTGGTGTTCTTCATTCTCCTTTGATCCAGGTGGGTTGAGGCCAATTGATGCATCTTAGATGGCTGCTTGCTAGCGTTTAAGACCCCAGACGCCACTCTTCAAAGTGGGGTGCAGAATGTTTTCTGAATAGATTTTTTTATGCCAATTGACTTAGATGTCCCCTGAAACCATGGTCCCTAGACCCCTGTCCCTGCTACCCTGGCCTTTGAAGCATTCAGTTTCTTCAGTAAACTTCTTTGCTTTTGGTTTAGTCCAACTGTGCTGACCTCCCCTGTATTGTGTGCTGTCTTTCCCTTCACCTACAGTAGTTCTTTTCTACTATCTAATTAGTGAATACCCGTCTCCCACTCTCCCTCCCTCCCTCCCCCCTCTCGTAACCACAAAAGAATGTTTGCTTCTCGGTTTAAACTATTTCTCAAGTTCTTATAATAGTGGTCTTATACAATATTTGTCCTTTTGCAACTGACTAATTTCACTCAGCATAATGCCTTCCAGGTTCCTCCATGTTAAGAAATGTTTCACAGATTCCTCACTGTTCTTTATCGATGCGTAGTATTCCATTGCGTGAATACACCATAATTTAAATATCCATTCATCTGTTGATGGGCACCTTGGTTGCTTCCATGTTTTTGCTATTGTAAACAGTACTGCAATAAACATGGGTGTGCATATATCTGTTTGTGTAAAGGCTCTTATTTCTCTAGGATATATTCCAAGGAGTGGGATTGCTTGATTGTATGGTAGCTCCATTTCTAGCTTTTTAAGGAAGTACCAAATTGACTTCCAAAGTGGTTGTACCATGTGACATTCCCACCAGCAGTGTACAAGTGTTCCAATCTCTCCACAGCTTCTCCAACATTTATTATTTTGTGTTTTTTGGATTAATGCCAGCCTTGTTGGAGTGAGATGAAACCTCATTGTAGTTTTGATCTGCATTTCTCTAATGGCTAATGATCGTGAACATTTCCTCATATATCTGTTAGATACCTGAATGTCTTCTTTAGTGAAGTATCTATTCATATCTTTTGCCCATTGTGTAATTGGGTAATTTGTCTTTTTGTAGTTGAGTTTTGGCAATATCACGTAGATTTTAGAGATCAGGCATTGATCAGAAATGTCATAGCTAAAAACTTTTTCCCTGTCTATAGGTAGTCTTTTTACTCTTTTGGTGAAGTCTTTGGATGAGCATAGGTGTTTGATTTTTAGGAGCTCCCAGTTATCTAGTTTTTCTTCTGCATTCTTAATAATGTTTTCTATACTGTTTATGCCATGTATTAGGGCTCCTAACATTGTCCCTATTTTTTCTTCCATGACCTTTATCGTTTTACATTTTATATTTAGGTCTTTGATCCATTTTGAGCTCGTTTTTGTACATGAAGTGAGGTATTGGTCTTGTTTCATTTTTTTGCAGATGGATATCCAGTTATGCCAGCACCATTTGTTAAAAAGACTGTCTTTTCCCCATTTAACTGTTTTGGGGCCTTTGTCAAATATCAACTGCTCCTATGTGCATGGATTTATGTCTGGATTCTCAATTCTGTTCCATTGGTCTATGTATCTGTTGTTGTACCAGTACCAGGCTGTTTTGACTACTGTGGGGGTATAACAGGTTCTAAAATCAGATAAAGTAAGGCCTCCCACTTTGTTCTTCTTTTTCAGTAATGCCTTATTTATCCGGGGCCACTTTCCCGTCCATACGAAGTTGGTGATTTGTTTCTCCATCTCATTAAAGAATGTCCTTGGGATTTGGATCAGAATTGCATTAAATGTATAGGTCGCTTTTGGTAGAACAGACATTTTTATAATGTAAAGTCTTCCTATCCATGAGCAAGGTATGTTCTTCCACTTAAGTCTCTTTTGGTTTCTGGCAGAAGTGTACTGTAGTTTTCTTTGTATAAGTCTTTTACATCTCCGGTAAGATTTATTCCTGAGTATTTTATCTTCTTAGGCGTTACTGTAAATAGCATTGATTTGGTGATTTCCTCTTCGATATTCTTTTTGTTGGTGTAGAGGAATCCAAATGATTTTTGTATGTTTAGCTTGTATTCTGATACTCTGCTGAACTCTTCTACTAGTTTCAGTAGTTTTCTGGAGGATTCCTTAGGCTTTTCTGTGTAGAAGATCATGTCATATGCAAATAGAGATACTTTGACTTCTTCCTTGCCAATCTGGATGCCCTTTCTTTCTTTATCTAGCCTAATTGCTCTGGCTAGGACCTCCAATACAATGTTGAATAAGAGTGGTGATAAAGGGCATCCTTGTCTGGTTCCCGATCTCAGTGGGAGTGTTTTCAGGCTCTCTCCATTTAGGGTGATGTCCGCTGTTGGCTTTGTATAAATGCCCTTTATTATGTTGAGAAATTTTCCTTCTATTCCTATTTTGCTGAGAGTTTTTATCATGAGTGGGTGTTGAACTTTGTCAAATGCCTTTTCTGCATCAATTGATAAAATCATGTGATTCTTGTCTTTTGTTTTCTTTATGTGGTGGATTCCATTAATTGTTTTTCTAATGTTGAACCATCCCTGCATACCTGGTATGAATCCCACTTGGTCATGGTGAATGATTTTTTTGATATGTTGTTGAATTCTATTGGCTAGAATTTTGTTGAGGATTTTTGCATCTACATTCCTGAGGGATATAGGTCTATAATTTTCTTTTCTTGTGGTGTCTTTACCTGGTTTTGGTATCAGGGATATGGTGGCTTCATAGAATGAGTTTGGTAGTATTCCATCCTTTTCTATGCTCTGAAATACCTTTAGTAGTAGTGGTGTTAACTCTTCTCTGAATGTTTGGTGTAACTCTGCAGTGAAGCCATCCAGACCAGGGCTTTTTTTTTGTTGGGAGTTTTTTGATTACTTTTTCAATCTCTTCTTTTGTTATGGGTCTATTTAGTTGTTCTACCTCTGTTTGTGTTAGTTTAGGTAGGTAGTGTGTTTCTAGGAATTCATCCATTTCTTCTAGGTTTTCAAATTTGTTAGAGTACAATTTTTCATAGTAATTTGATATGAATCTTTTAATTTCAGTTGGGTCTGTTGTAATATCACCCCTTTCATTTCTTATTTCAGTTATTTGCTTCCTCTCCTGGTTTTCTTCCATCAGTTTGGCCAGTGGCTTATTAATTTTGTTGATTTTTTTCAAGAAACCAGCTTTTGGTCTTGTTAATTCTTTCAATCGTTTTTCTGTTTTCTATTTCATTTAGTTCAGCTCTAATTTTTATTATTTGTTTTCTTCTGGTGCCTGTGGGTTTCTTTTGTTGCTCTCTTTCTATTTGTTCAAGTTGTAGGGTAATTCTTTGATTTTGGCCCTTTCTTCTTTTCGGATGTGTGCATTTATTGATATAAATTGGCCTCTGAGTACCGCTTTTGCTGTGTCCCAAAGGTTCTGATAGGAAGTGTTTTCATTCTCATTGTATTCTCTGAATTTCTTTATTCCATCCTTAATGTCTTCTGTAATCCAGTCTTTTTTGAGCAGGGTATTGTGCAGTTTCCAAGTGTTTGATTTCTTTTCTCTGCTTTTCCTGTTATTGATTTCCACTTTCATGGCTTCATGGTTAGAGAAGATGCTTTGTAATATTTCAATGTTTTGGATTCTGCTAAGGCTTGCTTTATGACCTAACATGTGGTCTATTCTAGAGAAAGTTCCACGTGCACGAGAAAAGAAAGTATACTTGGTTGCTGCTGGGTGTAGTGTTCTGTATATGTCTGTGAGGTCAAGTTGGTTGACTGTGATATTTAGATCTTCCACGTCTTTACTGAGCTTCTTTCTGGATGTCCTGTCCTTCACAGAAAGTGGTGTGTTGAAGTCTCCTACTATTATCGTGGAGCTGTCCATCTCACTTTTCAATGCTGATAGAGTTTGTTTTACGTATCTTGCAGCCCTGTCACTGGATGCATAAATATTTAATATAATTCTATCTTCTTAGTGTATTGTCCCTTTAATCATTATATAGTGTCCTTCCTTATCCCTTTCTGATGGATTTAACTTTAAAGGCTATTTTGTCAGAAATTAATATTGCCACTCCTGCTCTTTTTTGATTGTTGTTTGCTTGATATCTTTTTTTCCATCCTTTGAGTTTTAGTTTGTCTGTGTCTCTAAGTCCAAGGTGTGTCTCTTGTAGGCAGCATATAGATGGATCTTGTTTTTTAATCCATTCTGCCACTCTGTCTCTTTATTGGTACATTTAGTCCGCTTACATTCAGGGTAATTATGGATAGGTATGAATTTAGTGCTATCATTTTGATTTTTTTTGTGTATGTTGTTGACAGTTTCTTTTTCCCACTTAATTTTATGTGCTGAGTAGATTATCTTTATATATTGCCCTTTCCTCATATTTGTTGTTATTGATTTTGTTTCTGCTGAGTCTGTATTTTTCCCTTGTATTTTATTTTGATGAGTAGGATAGTTTGTCTCCTTTGTGGTTACCTTATTATTTACCTCTATTTTTCTAAATTTAAACCTAACTTTTATTTCTTTGTATCGCCGTATCTTCCTCTCCTTATGGAAGGCGTATGATTACATTTCTTAGTCCCTCTTTATTATTTTAATCTTGTCTTCTTTTGTATAATAACATCGCTATTGCCCTGTTTTGAGCTTATTTTTTTTATAATCTTGCTTCTTTTTTTTTAATTTCCCTGTCTGGGTTGACTTCTGGTTGCTCTGCCCAGTGTTCTAGTCTTGGGTCGATACCTGATATTATTGATTTTCTAACCAAAGAACTCCCTTTAGTATTTCTCGTAGTTTTGGTTTGGTTTTTACGAATTCCCTCAACTTGTGTTTATCTGGAAATGTCTTAATTTCACCTTCATATTTAAGAGATAGTTTTGCTGGATATGTGATTCTTGGCAGGCTATTTTTTTCCTTCAGTTTTTTAAATATGTCATCCTGTTGCCTTCTTGCCTGCATGGTTTCTGCTGAGTAGTCCGAGTTTATTCTTATTGGCTTTCCCTTGTAGGTGACTTTTTTTTTTTTTTTTATCCCTCACTGCTCTTATAATTGTCTCTTTATCTTTGGTTTTGGCAAGTTTGATTATAATATGTCTTGGTAACTTTCTTTTAACATCTACCTTATGTGGAGTTTGATGAGCATCTTGAAAGATATCTTTTTATCTTTCACAATATCAGGGAAGTTTTCTGCCAACAAATCTTCAACAGGAAAGGAGGTAAGGTGATCTCAGATTTTCAAAGCTCACAAATGTTATTTCTTCTTTGAAATCTTTGCTGCAGTCATTACTTGAACAAAGTTGATTGCACATGGATTACACGCCAGTTACTCTGCTTGGTATTTTCAATCACCTCATATGCATGTGAAAGCTAGATGATGAATAAGGAAGACCGAAAAAGAATTGATGTCTTTGAATTTTGGTGTTGGCAAAGAATATTGAATATACCATGGACTGTCAGAAGAACAAACAAATCTGTCCTGAAAGCAGTAGAGTCAGAACGCTCCTTAGAAGGGATGATGGTGAGGTTTGTCTCACGTACTTTGGACACGTCATTAGGAGGGACTGGTCCCTGGAGAAGGACGTTATGCTTGGTAAAGTGTCAGCAAAAGACAGGAGGACCCTCAACGAAATGGACTGATACAGTGAAAACAACAGCAAGAATTGTGAGGAAGGTGCAGAGCCAGGCGGTGTGTCATTCTATTGTACAACGTCAAGATACATACTTTATGGAGCCCATGGAGAAGTAGTGGTGGTGGTTGTTTACCTAATCTAGCGATCAGGGAAGGGCTCCTTGAGAAAAAGGGTATTTAAGCTGATTTGAGTTAAAGGCAGAGTGAGGCAATATTCTGGGTAGGGGGAAGAACATGTCCAAAGATTAGAGAGAAAGAGTATGAGAGAAAGTTAAAGGACAGATAGCCAGAACACAGTGTTCAAAAGGACTTAACAGAAGAGGAGCATAGGGAGGTAGACAAGGGTCAGATGCCAGGCCAAGAAATTTAGACTTTTTGCTAAGAGCAAGAAAGCCATTGAGTGGTTCTAAGCAGAGGAATTAATCACATGAGGAGATTTTGGTTGTTTAATATAAAAAAAGAATGACATTATTTCCAGACTCAGCTTTTATCAGGGACATCATTAGGGTTGATGTCACCCAGTGCGGTAACTCATGGTGTCACCCCCCCCCCCCCACATGGACCTCTTCCTATACCGGACCATACAGAATCCTTACTAATATTTTCTGTACTAACGTTACTTGCAAATTGTAATTCCCATATATCACTCCTTGTTTTCCATTAATTACTACTTCAGTCTCAAAAAAAGTTATTGATATCAGTTCACAAATACTAATTACCACAAAACTATAGCTAAAACATCAGAAAATTTGACAAAACCAGCAAGTATAAAGACATCAGGGCAGCTATGGAAAACAACACCATGCGCTTGCAGCGCGTGCAGATGAAACCATGTGATTCTAAGAGTCATTGCAATTGGGTAGTAACCACAGCTCTGACCAGAGCGCATTAGGAGGTTCAACAAGTAAATTAGCATAGAGGTTTAGCCTTGCAGGTATATTGGACTTATGAAAAATATTTTTGTTGTTAAACGAATAACATGTATGTTTTTATAAATAGTCATTTTGGTGTCACTCCCTCTGACAGTGTCACCTGGTGCAGTCCTCACCTCTGTGCCCCCCTAGTGACGCCACTGGCTTATATCTGGGCCTAAGTACACCCTCACTCTGAATTAGGTTCTTAGAAGATTTATTTTGTTATTCACATTGGTGGATTTCAAGGAGAAAGATGACACTGGCTCCATTGCCAATTGTTGCAAGCCTTAAGATACTAAGGGAATCTTCCAGCAAGGAAACCTTCTTCCCAGGGTCACTGTAAGAGAAGTAAGTGATGAATCTGTACGGGGTCTATTTGCCTTTCTCTTCAGTTTCTTGACTCTTGTTTGTATAGAAAGAGGCATGTGAATTTTCTCCTGGTCGTTCCTTCTATTTCCTCCTACCATTGTTATAGCCTTTAAAGTGGTTTTGGGCAACCATACAGTCTTGTGAAAAGTTGTTCAATGCAATAGACATGGCATAACGGGACATTCTGCTCCTTCCTTCCATCTTTTGAGGAAATTTTGACTTCGTCATAAGCTGTTCTCTCTATGGCAATTACAGTGTATGTCTATAGCAATACAAGCCATAGTTCCTTCACCTACAACAAAATCTATTTTAGCTCTTCTCATCCATTCAAGGGAAACCCCGGGGGTGTAGTGGTTAAGAGCTACAGCTGCTAACCAAAGGGTCAGCAGTTCAAATCCACCAGGCGCTTCTTGGAAACCCTATAAGGCAGTTCTACTCTGTCTTACAGGGTTGCTATAAGTCGGAATCAACTTGATGGCAACATGTTTGTTTTTTTGTTTTTAACCATCCAAAAATGCTTTACCATTTAACTCATTAAATCTTAAAGCAATTTCTCATATGTTTCAGGAAGAGAATAAATGAAGGCACTTAATGCAGAACCACAGTCCAATATAATCAACTTATCTCCAAGAAGTGTAACAGAGAAACAATGTCCTTGGCCATGCACTGTGACCAATTCTGTGTGCTTTCGATTCTGGGTAAGTTGAAGCAACAATTTCCTCATTGGTTTTGGCAAGTTACCCTTTGCTAGTGCAGCGCTATTGGCAGGCCTAGTTGCTAATTACTCAGAGTGTCTGGTCAGGCTGCTAGAGGCCAAGGTCGTTCAGTCCTTTAATTTCCAGTCTTCACCTCCCCACCCCCAGGCCTGAGCTCTCCACACTTCTATGACCCTTTCTCATGGTATCATGCTACCAATTTCATGCTCATCTTTTAATCAAGATTTAAAAAGCCGAATGTGGCAGGGGCTAGTTGGAAAAAGGCAAAGATAATATCACAGTCATAATTGCCACATCTCTTGCTATTTGGAAGACATTCTATGATGACTCTCTGCGGGGAGGAAGGTAACAGAGTTTGGGCCTTTTAGTAGGCAAGGGTCAGAGACACGAATGCTAAACAGGGTCAGGTAAACGACTGCAGGGGCCAGGTGGGGACCTTGGGTGAATGGAGAGCGCTTGCCCCATCTACAGAGAAAGCCATTACTCCACTTCAACAGGTTGCTGCTTGGAAGGCCCCGTGAAGCCAAGTCTTCTGATTTTCCAAAAGGAGCCAGAAATCTGGGCTTTAAATGTATGCAGCTATTTCAAATTTTTCTGAAAGTATTGTGGGATCCAGGGAGCCCTGGTGGTGCAGTGGTTAAGCGCTCGGCTGCTAATCGAAAGGTTGGCAGTTCGAACCCACCAGCCACTCTGTGGGAAAAAGACAGGCAGTCTGCTTCTGAAAAGATTTACAGCCTTGGAAACCCTGTGGGGCAGTTCCACTGTGTCCTATAGAGTTGCTGTGAGTCAAAATCGACTCAACAGCAATGGATTTGGTTTGGTTCTATTGTGGGGACCAAAACAAAACACGTTTACAATCAGATTCAACCCATACCTAGGTCATCAGTTTGAAATCTCTGGCCTAGAGTCTGTTCCATTTGCAAAATCAGCAACCAGAGGAAAAGTCTCATTTTTCTGAGAGGGACTGATGAAAGTTAAGTATAAATCTTGGCAATGTCTTTACAGTTTGGCATTTTTGCAAAGAGGGTTTTATAAACAAAATCTTCCATGCCTATTCCCTCAGCCATATGTGGGAACAAAGAAGAGGTGAAAATAGCAAATGACCCATCCTCGTATACCTTCTCCTAGAATGGCACACACTCTTCATTCCTCTCTTTTAATAAAACTAGGTAGCCTGGTACAAAGTATTTGTTAACATCTGTCATGGATTGAATTTTGTCCCCCAAAAAATGTGTGTATCAATTTGGCTGGGCCATGATTCCCAGAATTCTGTGGTTGTCCTCCATTTTGTGATTGTAATTTTATGTTGAAAGGATTAGGGGTGGATTGTAACACCCTTACCAGGTCACATCCCTAATCCAATGTAAAGGGAGTTTCCCTGGGGTATGGACTGCACCACCTTTTATCTCTCAAGAGATAGAAGGAAAGGGAAGCAAGCAGAGAGTTGGGGGCCTCATACCACTAAGAAGGCAGTGCTGGGACTAGAATGTGTCCTTTGAACCCAGGGTCCTCGTGCAGAGAAACTCCTAGCCCAGGGGAAGACTGATGAGAAGGCCGACAGAGAGAGAAAGCCTTCCTTCCCCTGGAGCTGACACCCTGAATTTGGACTTTCAGCCTACTTTACTGTAAAGAAATAAATTTCTCCTTGTTAAAGCCATCCACTTGTGGTATTTCTGTTATAGCAGCACTAGATAACTAAGACAACATCCATATGTTCCCAGTGCTGTGGAACAATCCAAAGAAAAAGAGATACAGAAAAAACTATCAGAGTGAAAAATGGGACTTGGAGGTCAGAGTTCACTTAGAGGTCATCTTATACATGAAGAAATTAAGACACAGGGTGGTCCTTTGACGTGCCAGCGGGAGAGTCTCACAGCCTCTTTGAACTGGGCCTTGGAGGTAATCTATTCTACCATTCACCAAGGGGAGTCTCCCTCTTCAACATTCCTGCCAAATGGCCCAACTGAATTCTGTATTTCCATGTCAGATATTCATGTTTCAAGACAGACATATGTCTGCATACATCTTTTTTTCTTCTAAATAAAAATCCTCAATTCTAGATAAAATCCTCAGCTCCTTCAACCATTCCTTTGAAAACATCTGTCTCAGGCTGGGTGCTTTAGAGAGGCAAAACCAGTGAAACTGTATGTATATAAACATATGTATATAAACAGTTAGCAGCTGAGGACATAACCACTGTGCCATGACGGCTTCTTACTTCCAACATGTTATTCTTGTTGTTATTAGGTGCCGTTGAGTCGGTTCGACCCATGGCAACCCCATGCAGAACAGAATGAAACACTGCCTGGTCCTGTGCCATCCTCACAGTCACAGTGTTAATCCATCTTGTTGAGGGTCTTCCTCTTTTCCGCTGACCCTCTACTTTACCAAGCACGATGTCCAACATGCTAATACCCCTTAATATGTTTCGACAGCCCCTATGGGCACTTAGCACCCTCTGGACAAAGTTTTTGGTGTTCATGGCTATATTGTTCCCTAAAATGTGTGTTCTTGGGACCTGAGAAAGAGTTATGGTAATCTCTGCAGTCCCCCACTGAAGCATAGAACCTTCTGGGTGTTAAATATTGAATGAATGAACAAATGGAACATTTTTTAAATGTTTATACCTACTAGCTCCTGGCAATTTTGCTTCAAGCTGCACTTGATCACTTAGACTATATTTCCCATATATAAAAATGTTGGATGGTGGAAGAGAGGTCCCATACAAAATGTTCAGTCTCAGGCTCAGACCCTTCTAAGGATGACGCCATCCTTGCTATGTCTTTGAGGCGTCAGAATCATCTCAGGATTTGAGCCCATACTCATAGTACACCCCACACTTCTCATTTGGCTTCTCCCTGGGCCGGCACGGGTATGGGAGCCTCTGTTGCCAAAACAGTTTTGAAAGATAAAAATATGAAAAGATGAAAAACGAATTCCTGTAGGATGTCTTGCGAATCTCCCTCAGGAAAAATTGCTGAAGCTGACCTAAGTACTGGCCTCTTCTGTGCCCCCAGCACTTCTACCATTTGTCCTCCACCCCACTGGGAAGTAAACCCCATAAGGCAGGCAGGTTTCTTTTTTATATAATAATTAATGCATATAAAACATACATATAACATTCATGTAAGTTACAGAGTGCGGTAGTATTCCTGGACTTTCTATCTCAACTGCATAGAAAAAGGCTTAGTGCAATGAATATTTGTTGAATAATGAATGACACTTCTATGAATAATTGAACCAGAAAGACCAATATCTCCCAGATAAAATGCCCACCAGTTATCAGATAGCTAATGGTGTCATTCTGAGTTGAACCGAATCCCCCTACTCAATGTATGAGAACCAAATGTTAATCTCCTTCTCTACCATTGGGAAGTTCAGTAATGTGGCTCTTTCACAGATGTAAGTAGTGGAGGTGACATGGTGTGGTTGAAAGACCATGAATGAAAGTCAGACAACTCTGGGTTTGAACCCCAGCTCCACTATATTATACTTGTGTGAACTTGGGCAGACTACATACCATCCCTAAGTCTCCGTTTCCTTATCTATCAAACGGGGATAATAATACTTGCCTGCTGGAGTTATAGAGAATGAAAATAAAAATAATATCTGATGTTGGTTACTTCCTCTCATTATTTCATATAAAGAGACCTGGTTTAAATATTTCTAGAAAGAATTCATCTGACCCCTGCTATAGATGGCGTACTGAAAAGTTGCTTAAAAGCTATATTTACAAAGGGTTCCCCATCAGCTTCCCTCTTGAACTCATGTGCCATGTGAAAACTTCCTTCTGATTACCTTCCAGCTGTGTCTTTTTTTTTTGGTGGTTTTTAAATTGCTTTTCCCCTCCCTGTCATCTAATTCCTATGCACAGCATTTATGGAGTCTTGTCTTTCACACACACTTGGTGAGTCACTTTGGTTTTCCCCCTTGATTTAATCCTAGAGATAAATTAATAGATAATTATGGTTCTCTCCCTGGTGGTGTAGTGGTTAAGAGTTTGGCTGCTAACCAAAAGATCAGCAGTTTGAATCCACCAGAAGCTCCTTGGAAACCCTATGGGGCAGTTCTACTCTGTCCTATAGGGTCCTTGTGAGTCGGAATCCAATCGATGGCAATGGATTTGGCTTTGGTTTCCCCCAAACAGTAAAAGAAAAGGGAATTCCCCATGGGGTAATATCTTACAGGTTATAGTAATAGCTGGCCTTGGCTTTGAACTCTTTCCTGAAGTACACGCTATAGTTCCAGCAGTTCTGTTTGGGTCTGTACAAGCAGTCCCCACTTCTGGAACAGGCTATGTATTCCGAAGTTTCTTTACAAAGCCAGTATTTAAAACTCACTTTGCCAGTTCCCACAGAAGTGAGGTTACCTTCGGCCATCAGGTTGCCAGGCATTGCACAAAGGTCTATCTAGTCCAGAGCGTTACTAATCTGGTGGGCTAGGTGCCCTGCTCAGTGACTTCCAATAATTCAGAAGCCTTGATTCTGTAAGAGAGGGAGAAGGGCACTCTATGTTCCAGCTCTGGGTGCCAACAACACAGCTCTCCCCTACGTGACTGGGCAAGCAGCTTGGGTTAGGGGCTGTGCCAGGAAGGGGCTGGGGAGAAGGGTGGATCATCTTGGGCTTCAGGACCAATAGTTTGATTCTCTGCCACAGGACTTCTTTCTAGTCCTTTCACTTCCAAGAATTCTGCATAAGGAATAACAGTAATAATAATGACATTTGTAGAGTGTTTTATAGTTTACAAATGACATAGTTTCATCTCACTGGTCTCATTTAGTACTTAGAACAACCCTCTTGAGTTAGTTACTATCATTTTCATTTAACAGGTAAGAAAACTGAGGTTCAGAAAGGACTGCCTTTTCTAAGGCCAGTGGGATGGAAGGGGTGTGAAAAGACGTTCCACTGCCACCTGAGCATGGTGCCCCTAACTAGGTCTCCTCCTGTACCTATTTGTCTATATCTTATTAATTTAACAAACACATACATAGTGCTTACTAGGTGCCAGGCACAGTTCTAAGGATTTTAAAATATTAACCCATTTAATATGGCTCATTCATAAGGTAAGGGTTACCTTTTTTCTTTTTCTTTTGAAACTTGTACTTCAGCACTGTGGAATCTTCTTGGAAACGGATTGTTGTTGTTGTTAGGTGACATCAAGTCGTTTCCAACTCACAGCAACCCTATATACAAGAGAACAAGACACTACCCAGCCCCGCACCATCCTCACAAATGTTGCTTTATTTGAGCCTGTTGTTGCAGCCACTGTGTCAATCTATCTTGTTGAGGGTCTTCCTCTTTTTCACAGATCCTCTACTTTACCAAGCATGATGTCCTTCTCCAGGCCTGGTCCCTCCTGATAACATGCCCAAAGTACATGAGACAAAATCTCACCATCCTCCTTTCTAAGGAGCCTTCTTGGAAGAAGTACAGCCAGAATACCCCTTAAGAAGCGAGGATGGCAAGCTTTGTTCTTCTGGCAGTCCATCATATACTCAATATTCTTCACAACACCGTAGTAACTCAATGACATCGACTCCTCTTCAGTCTTCCTTATTCATTGTCCAACTTTCACATGCATATGAGGCAATTGAAAATACCATGTCTTGGGTCAGGCACACCTTAGTCCTCAAGGTGATAGCTTTGCTTTTTAACACTTTAGAGAGGTCTTTTGCAGCAGATTTCCCCAGTGCAATACGTCATTTGATTTCTTGACTATTGCTTCAATGGGCATTGATTGTGGCTCCAAGTAAAGTGAAATCCTTGACAACTTCAGTATTTTCTCTATTTATCATGATGTTGTTTCTTAATCCACTTGTCAGGATTTTGTTTTCTTTGTTGAGTTGTGATCCATACTGAAGACTGTAGTCTTTGATCTTCATCAGTAAGTGCTTCAAGTCCTCTTCACTTTCAGCAAGCAAGGTTGTGTCATCTGCACATTGCAGGTTGTTAATGAGTCTTCCTCCAATTCTGATGCCACATTCTTCTTCTTACAGTCCACCTTCTCAGATTATCTGCTCAGCACACACATTGAATAAATATGGTGAAAGGATACAACCCTGATGCACACCCTTCCTGATTTTAAACCATGCAGTATCCCCTCGTTCTTTTTGAATGACTGTCTGTATACAGGTTCCTCATGAGCACAATTAAGTGTTCCAAAATTCCTATTCTTTGCATTGTTATCCATAATTTGTCATAATCCACAAAGTCAAATGCCTTTGCATAGTCAATAAAATACAGGTAAACACCTTTCTGGTATTCTCTGGTTTCAGCCAGGATCCATCAGACATCAGTAACGACAGCCCTCTTTCCACATCCTCTTCTGAATCCAGCTTGAATTTCTGGCAGTTCCCTGTTGATGTGCTCCTGCAACTGCTTTTGAATGATCTTCAGCAAAATTGTACTCGAGTATGATATTAATGATATTGTTTGATAATTTCTGCATTCCGTTGTATTGCCTTTCTTTGAAATGGGCACATATATGGATCTTTTCCAGTCTCTTGGTCAGGTAGTTGTCTTCTAAATTTCTTGGCATAGACAAATGAGTACTTCCAGTGCTGCAACCTTTTGTTGAAACATCTCAGTTGGTATGCTGTCAAATTCTGGAGCCTCGTTTCTCGCCACTGCCTTCAGGGCAGTTTGGACTTCTTCCTTCAGTACCACTGGTTCTTGATCACACAATACCTCCTGAAAGAGTTGCATGCCGACCAATTCTTTTTGGTGCAGTGACTCTGTGTATTCCTACCATCTGCTTTTTTTTTTTTTTTAGCTGTTAAATACTTTTTTTTTTTAATAGTAATTTATATTGTGCTTTAAGTGAAAAAAATATATTTTTAAGTGAAAGTTTACAAATCAAGTCAGTCTCTCACACAAAAACCCATATACACCTTGCTACACACTACCAATTACTCTCCCCCGAATAAGACAGCCTGTTCTCTCCCTCCACGCTCTCTTTTCGTGTCCTTTTCGCCAGCTTCTAACCTCCTCCACCCTCTCACCTCCCCTCCAGGCAGGACATGCCAACATAGTCTCAAGTGTCCACCTGATCCAAGAAGCTCACTCCTCACCAGCATCCCTCTCCAACCCATTGTCCAGTGCAATCCATGTCTGAAGAGTTGGCTTCAGGAATGGTTCCTGTCCTGGGCCAACAGAAGGTCTGGGGGCCATGACCACCAGGGTCCTTCCAGTCTCAGTCAGACCATTAAGTCTGGTCTTTTTATGAGAATTTGGGGTCTGCATCCCACTGCTCTCCTGCTCCCTCAGGGGTTCTCTGTTGTGTTCCCTGTCAGGGCAGTCATCGGTTGTAGCCGGGCATCATCTAGTTCTTCTGGTCTCAGGATGATGTAGTCGCTGGTTCATGTGACCCTTTCTGTCTCTTGGGCTCATAATCACCTTGTGTCCTTGGTGTTCTTCATTCTCCTTTGATCCAGGTGGGTTGAGACCAATTGATGCATCTTAGATGGCTGCTTGCTAGCGTTTAAGACCCCAGACGCCACTCTTCATAGTGGGACGCAGAATGTTTTCTGAATAGATTTTTTTATGCCAATTGACTTAGATGTCCCCTGAAACCATGGTCCCCAGACCCCTTCCCCTGCTACGCTGGCCTTTAAAGCATTCAGTTTATTCAGGAAACATCTTTGCTTTTGGTTTAGTCCAATTGTGCTGACCTCCCCCGTATTGTGTGCTGTCTTTCCCTTCACCTAAAGTAGTTCTTATCTACTATCTAATTAGTGACTACTCCTCTCCCACCCTCCCTCCCTCCCCGCCTCGTAACCACAAAAGAATGTTTTCTTCTTAAACTATTTCTCACGTTCTTATAACAGTGGTCTTATACAATACTTGTCCTTTTGCAACTAATTTCACACAGCATAATGCCTTCCAGATTCCTCCATGTTATGAAATGTTTCACAGATTCCTCTCTGTTCTTTATCGATGCCTAGTATTCCACTGTGTGAATATACCATAATTTATTTATCCATTCTTCCGTTGATGGGCACCTTGGTTGTTTCCATGTTTTTGCTATTGTAAACAGTGCTGCAATAAATATGGGTGTGCATGTATCTGTTCGTGTAAAGGCTCTTATTTCTCTAGGATACATTGCAAGGAGTGGGATTGCTGGATCGTATGGTAGTTCTGTTTCTAACTTTTTAAGAAAGCGCCAAATCGATTTCCAAAGTGGTTGTACCATTTGACATTCCCACCAGCAGTGTAGAAGTGTTCCAATCTCTCCACAGCCTCTCCGACATTTATTATTTTGTGTTTTTTGGATTAATGCCAGCCTTGTTGGAGTGAGATGAAATCTCATTGTAGTTTTGATCTGCATTTCTCTAATGGCTAATGATCGTGAACATTTCCTCATGTATCTGTTAGCTACCTGAATGTCTTCTTTAGTGAAGTGTCTATTCATATCTTTTGCCCATTGTTTAATTGGGATATTTGTCTTTTTGCAGTTGAGTTTTTGCAGTATCATGTAGATTTTAGAGATCAGGCGCTGATCAGAAATGTCATAGCTAAAAACTTTTTCCCTGTCTGTAGGTAGTCTTTTTACTCTTTTGGTGAAGTCTTTGGATAAGCATATAAGTGTTTGATTTTTAGGAGCTCCCAGTTATCTAGTTTTTCTTCTACGTTCTTTATAATGTTTTCTATACTGTTTATGCCATGTATTAGGGCTCCTAACATTGTCCTCATTTTTTCTTCCATGATCTTTATCGTTTTAGATTTTATATTTAGGTCTTTGATCCATTTTGAGTTAGTTTTTGTGCGTGGAGTGAGGTATGGGTCTTGTTTCATTTTTTCTACCAACTTCTTTTGATGCTTCCTGCGTCATTCAATATTTTGCCCATTAACCAAACCAAACCAAACCCATTGCCATCGAGTCGACTCTGACTCATGGCAACCCTATAGGACAGAGTAGAACTGCACCCATAGAGTTTCCAAGGAGCAGCTGGTGGATTTGAACTGCTGATCTTTTTTGTTAGCAGCCATACCTCTTAACCACTGTACCACCAGGGCTCCACATTTTGCCCATAGAATTCTTCAGTTCTACAACTAGAGGACTTGAGTTTTTTCTTCAGTTCTTTCAGCTTGAGAAACGCTGAGCCTGTTCTTCCCTTTTGGTTTTCTAAGTCCGGATCTTTGCACATTTCATTATAATACTTTACTTTGTCTTCTTGAGCTTCCCTATGAAATCTGTTCAGGTCTTTTACGTCATCATTTCTTCCATTCGCTTTAGCTACTCTATGTTCATGAGCAAGTTTCAGAGTCTTTTCTGACATCCATTTTGTTCTTCCCCTTCTTTTCCTTTTAATGACTTTTCATTTTCTTCATGCATGATATCCCTGCTGTCATTCCACAACTTATCTGGTCTTTGGCCATTAGGGTTCAGTGCACTGAATCTTTTCCGGAAATGGTCTCTAAATTCAGATGGGATATACCCAAGGTTGTATTTTGGCTCTTGTGAACTTGCTGTAATTTTCTTCAGCTTCAACTTGAGCTTGCATATGAGCAATTGATGGTCTGTTCTGTAGTTGCCCCTGGTCTTGTTCTGACTGATGATACTGAGTTTCTCCATTGTCTCTTTCCACAGATGTTGTCAATTTGATTCCTGCATATCTCTTCTGGTGAGTTCCACGTGTATAGTCACCATTTATGTTGTTTCAATGAATAAGTCATTGGTCTTGCAAAATTCTGTCATGCAATCTCTGGCATCATTTCTATCACCATAAAAGTGGCGTGGTAGCAGCATCTGACCTCCTCTAACTTCACAAGGGGTAAGGAGAATCAAGATTAACACCCCAAGACTGATTCCTATGAGGCGGAAATCGGACATATCTTCTCTCTTAGCCGTCTTTACTAGTTCTGACTCTAACCGTCCCTCCCACGGCACTGTCTACTTCTCTGCTGGGTTTGATAATTCACTGTAATGGCCACACAGAACTTGCAGACCATACTCACGATCATGGGGTTTATTAGGGAAGTAACAGGTTACAGTTCAGGTTCAAGAACAGTCAGGATACAGTTCTTCCATCAGGACGGCCTCTTCTCAGCTCTGCCCATAGGCATGCCTCTCTCTCTGGCCCCTCCACCTCCACCCTGCTTGGGCAAGTGTTACAAAGCTTTTTTAGCTCTGCTGATAAGCGCCCAGAGGCACCCATTCCACAATAAGCCTCAGTCTGAAGGCGCTCAGCTCTAGCTCTGTGGGTTGGGGCAAACCCAGATCCACCAGTGCCTGGGGGGCACCCTACTCCACCAGCAAGTCTGCTACCAAAAGGCACTCAACTTTCTCGCTCTGTGGGCTGAGAAGACCACTGCGATGTCTTCTGCCGCTGTTTCTCTGCCACTTCTTCTCGCAGTCTTTAGTGTTAACAGCTTTTGCTCTCTCTCTCTGTCTCCTGGTTCAAGGAGCTTCTCAGTGCAGGGATCCCAAGTCCAAAGAACACTCTGTGCTCTTGGCTGTTCTTTCTTGGTGGTGGTGACATTCTCTCCCTCTCACCTCTGGGATGGCTCACTTTAAACCTAGCGGGACGGTAAAACTGAACAATCCCCTGGTTAGGGTTCCATATACCTTATTAGCATGGTCCCATGCAATCATTTGGTGGCAGTTACAAGACCATGGTAAGAAAGGCCACACAAAAGTGGTCCATCTCATTGCAGTCACCAAGTCCGTACCTTCCAACTACTAATGCTTCTTTGTTTCCAACTTCCACATTCCAACCACCAGTAATTATCAATTCATCTTGTTTGCATGTTTGATCAATTTCAGACTGTAGCTAAGTTGGTAAATATCTTCAATCTCTTCATCTTTGGCATTAGCGGTTGGTGCATAAATTTGAATAATAGTCATATAAACTGGTCTTTCTTGCAGGAGTATGTATATTTTACTGTCACTGACAACTTTGTACTTCAGGAGAGTCCGTGAAATGTTCTGACAATGAATGGGATGCATTTCCTCTTCAATTTGTCATTCCTGGCATAGTAGACCATATGACTGTCCAGTTTAGAATGGCCAATACCAGTCCATTTCAGCTCACTAATGCTAGGACATCGATCTTCAATTATTCCCTTTCATTTTTGACAATTTCCATTTTTCCTTGATTCATACTTCATACATTCCACCTCCTGCCTACTAATGGATGTTTCCAGCTGTTTCTTATCATTTTGAATTGTACCACGTCAGCAAATGAAGCTTCACTCCATTCTCGTCATTAAGGTTGACACTACTTTGAGGAAGCAGCTCTTTCCTAGTCGTATTTTGAGTGCCTTCCAACCTGAGGGGCTCATCTTCCGGCAATGTATCAGACAATGTTCCACTGCTCTCCAAAATATTACTGACCTGAATAATGTTGCCACATGACAGAATTTCAGATTCTCATAGAATTCAGACTTTCTGGACCCATTGAGGTTCGATGAATCCCCAAAACTGTTACCCTGAGAATATCTTTAAACCTTAAACCAAAAATACCCCCTGAAGTCTTCTTTAAACCAAACAATAATTTAGCTTAACAAGTAAAGAATGTCTGCCTTGAGCACTGTGGTTTTTTAAAGAGCTATCCTTATGGGATCAAATTGACAACAGCAACTCAAAAGTTTACATAGGAAGCTTAGGGGGCAGTGAGTTTATGTTAATAGGGAAGGAACGATTCAGAAAAGGAGGGTGAGAATGGGTGCATAAATTGAAGAATGTAATCAACGTCACTGTAATGTGTAGAAATTGTTGAATTGGTGTATGATCTGCTGTGTACATATTCAACAACAAAAATAAAATAAATTATTTAAAATAATAACGATAAAGTTCCCACATGGTGTGTTTTTTAGTCAGAAGGCCTTGAGCTGCTTAGTCAGGTGATCTGTGACTCTCGTATTTCTGTTATCAAGTGAGTCACTTTCAAGAGTCAGAGTCTTTGCCAAATAGTTTAAGTATGACACGGGCCTTTATATTCGCAAGTCCGGTAGACCTTTCCACCACAGGCTTTCTGATTTTAAGACAAAAAAACTGTCTCTAGCTAGAGCTAAAGTTTCAGCCAATGGAACTTGTTTCTAAATTAACCCCCTCTTAAATATCTCATCTGAGTCTGGCAGTTTTTTGCTTTGTTGGCTCCTAGAGAGCATTTCGATCAGCCTAGCATTTGCCAGGATGGGTTATGAAAAACAAGTTTGCTTCGAATGCTGGCTCTCCCTCTTTTTAGTTCATGATCTTGGGCAAGTTCCTTACCTTATCTGTGCCCCAGTTTTCTCATCTATAAAATGGGGAGTGTAATAAACTTACTCCTCACTTATCGACTATCTCATTATCTGACATTTCAAATTTATGATGATAGTAAGAAATCTATTTCTGATTATTTCCTGCATTAATGACATATGTCTGGCAGTAACGAACGCCAAGGTGCGAGGCAAGAGTAATGCTGGCTGTGATGGTTAAGGTTATGTGTTAAGTTGGCTGGTCCATGAGTCTCGGCGGTTTGGCAGTTATGCAGTGATGTAATTTGGCAGCTTTGTAATGATGTAGTCATCCTCTATTTTATGATCTGATGTGGTCATTCTTCATTTTTGCATAATGCCAATTTTTGCATAACAGCCTGGTCTTTGGAACCTAGCCATGTCCGTAAGCGGCGAGGGGTGTAGTTTTACTTTGTAGTGTTGTTGTGAGGATTATGTGAGTTAGTACAGTACATAAGACACTTAGAATAATTAGTACCTGACATGTAGAAATGGTTGAATAATTACTACCTTCTTTGGGTCGTCCAGACCTAGGGCTACGGAGTTGTTCCTTTTTCCACATCTAGGAATGAGCTTGTTAAGAAGCAAATTTACAATGCACATTATTTATACTGTTCCTTTTTTGTTGATTTTCCATGTAAATTAAGTGAGGTAGTAATTTGCACCTTACTACTTGATGGAATCAGCCCCGAACTCATGCAGACCCTATGCACAATGGAATGCTCCACTGCCTGGTCTTCCACCATACTCTTGATCAGTTGGGAATCAGATCATTGTGGTCCATAAGGTCTTCAATGACTAAGTTTTGGAGATAGATCACCAGGCCTTTCTTCCTAGTCTATCTTAGTCTGGAAGCTCTGCTGAAACCATGTAGCATCATAGCAACACCCAAGGCCCTACTGACAGATAAATGGTGGCTGCCTGGGTAATGACACTATGAGACAGTTCAGCACAAAAACAACTTTTGACAAACATTAGATTCACAAATCGAACACTAAAAGTCCCACAACATCCCTGTCTCTTGGAGTCCACCCATACACATCACTTCGGATGAGATGGAAAAATCTCCTGTCCATTTAGATCCCTTGTGCCTTCTTGTTGAGGTTCTAGTCTTGAATCTTTAATTTGGATCACTCTTATTCTTTAATCAGTTGCTGAGATTCTCACCCGCATGTTTTCTCAGAATCGGTGACTTTTTTTTTCCAATAATTTATTTTATTTTTGGTTGTTGTTGTTGTTGAAAATATACACAGAAATACATATACCAATTCAACAATTTCTACACACAAAAAAAATTCAGTGACATTGATTACACTCTTCAAATTATACAACCATTCTCGCCGTCCTTTTCTGAGTAGTAGTTCCTCCCCCATTAACATAAACTTACTGTCCCTAAGCTTCCTATCTAAACTTTGAAGTTGCTGTTGTCAATTTGATCCCATGTAGATAGTTCTTTAAAAGAGCACAATGCTCAAGGCAGACATTCTTTACTAGTTAAGCTAAACTATTGTTTGGTTTAAAGAGGACTTCAGGGGATACGTTTGGTTTAAGGTTTAAAGATTATCTCAGGGCGTTCATCTAGCCTCAATGACTCCAGAAAGTCTAGATTCCATGAGAATTTGAAATTCTGTCCCGCATTTTTCCTTCTTTGATCAGATTCTTTTATAGAATCTTTTATCAAAACACTCTGTAATCGTAGTGGGCACCTTCCAAGAATGGTGCATTTTGTGAAAGGGAGGAGTGGGACGAAGAGACGCCATTCCAAGACTCTGATGCTCCTTCTGTCTGAGATCCAAACTTGATGAAGAGAGCATGGTGGCTGTGACTCGCTACTTGGCAGAGAAGTCCCTGTGGTATTGTCCCAGCAGGACTTACTGGAAATCTGCCCTCTTAGGTTCCAGGAGAAGCCATCCACAGGGAGGTGCCTCCCATTGGAATTTGCTGCGAAGCCATCAATTTCACCAGCCTACCCTCTTCCTCTCTGCTGTGGTTATTCGCACCCCTCCCCACTCCCAATTACAAAGGCAAAGGGATATCATCTTAAGGGTGGGAAGTAGAAAGGATTAAAGGGTGAGAGTTTAGACAGAACGTCCTATCTTTGGAACATATCAGGCTGGGACCATTGATTCTGGTTCATTTTTCCTTCCTAATTTAGAAAGTAGTGGAAGTCTGAAGTATTTATTGTTTCCTGAGAGTCTGGGTGTAATGAGCATTTGACTTGGTTTCATATGCAAACTTGGCTTACCTACTTAGAGGGGTGGCGGAGGTTAAGTCTGGAGACCCTTGCCCTTGAGAGGATTATTCTTTGGATTGAAAGCCAATCTAGTGTGTATCACTGGAGGGGGCACCTGGTTACTATCTCCTTCCTTTTATTTAAAGTGATAGAGTCTGGAGCATGAGGAGGTCGGCTTAATGCTTTTAGCTGATGATGAAAGCAGGAAGCTGGAACAGATAACTTCTTTAATTCTCTTTTAGGTCTTATAAATGTTTTTGTTATTCATCTTCTATTAGCTAGGTGCTAGCTATAGCAACCCTATGTGACAGAGCAGAACTGCCCCATAGGGTTTCTTGGCTGTAATCTTTGGGGAAGCAGATCACAACAGCCTTAGGGAGGAGGTATCCTTACCTTATTGTGCAGATAAAGAAAGTTAAGTGATTTGCTAATCGCATAAATTCTGAGTGGTTAAACTTCACTCATTCAATAAACATTTATTGAGCCTCTACTGTGTGGGATGAGCTCTAGAAATACTGAAATGAGTAAGAAGTAGTCCTGTATCCAAACAGCTCACAGTCTAAAGATGAGCCTCTAAGCAGATTACATATCTGATGTGGTAAAAGAGGGATGAGGGTACGGAAAGGGCATCACTGCAGCCTGGACAGTGGAATTGACCAGCCTGGGAGTCGGAAGGTGTCCTGGAGGAGATGGCCCCCCAAATGATTCATAGATGAGGAGGAAGCATTAAGTTGGTAAAGAAGGCTGGAGAAGGGGTTTAGACAGTGCGTCCCAGGGAGGGTTGAGGGGGGCAGGATGAGCAAAGGCCTGGCAATGAGGGACAGCATTGTGAGTGTGGGATTCACAAATAGTCTGAAATTGTTGGATCACAAAATTGGGGCAGGATAGGTTGTAGATGAGGCTGGCATGGTAAGCAGGGGCTGGATCATGGCAGTCCTGTAGTCATGCTTTTCCTAACACCCACACTCTTCTCTCTTTGAAGCCTGTGCTCTACGAAGAAAGGGAGTCACTACAGAGAATCCGAAGATGCCACGGAACAGTTGCTCTTGGGTGAAAGTTTAAAACAGGCAGTCTTCCATAAAGAGACATAAAGTTCTGACGCATGTTGTGACGTGGGTGATCCTTGAAAACACTGCGCTGAGTGAAATAAGTCAAACACAAAGGGACAAATAGCATATGATCCCATTTACATGAGATATCTAAAATAGGCAAATGCATAGAGACCAAAGTTTATTAGTGGTCACAAAGTTTATTGGTGGCTGGTGGGTGGGAAGAAGAGGGAGGGGGAAATGGGGAGTTTGTGCTTAAGGGGCACTGAGTGCCTGTTAAAGGGGTTGAAAATATTTGGAAACAGATAGTGGTGATGGTTGCACAACGCGGTGAACATAACTAATGTCACCGAATTGCACACTTAGAAATGGTTGAAATGGCAAATGTTTTACTGAATGTATCTTATCGCAATAAGAATTTTAAAACGTAATAGAATACAACAGGAACGTGAAATATTGTATGTAAAGTGCCTGGCACATAGAAGATATTCAGTAAATGGCTCTTAATAATAATGAAAGACAATAACAACAAAGCAAACAGGTAGTCTTCTGGGGAGATATTGCTGTCACCCAGAGAATGATAGGGTCCTGGGCCATCTCCTAGTGGAGCAAGCACCTAACCAGATGAGCTGGGAGCTTGAAGAGCTAAGAAAAAGGGATATAGTCAGTGTGTAATAGCTGGTGAGCCCTCTGAAGTCCACACCCTCACTGAATCGCTGTGATATGGCAGTTAACTTCCGCCTCCGAGTCCCCCTCTCCCCTCCCACTCTGGCTTTCTCTCAGGCCTCCATCCTCCCCCAAATTATCTATGTATCTCTGTCCTTTTCCTGTGTTTGTCTTTGCTGCTCCTTCTCCAAGTTTGCATGGGATGCTTGCCATCATTGAGATGGAACTGAACGTGTGAGGCTTGACCTCCAGAACAGTGTTTCCTAATTGAACTACTGTGCTATTGAATTAGCTACATGGATTCTCTGCCTGGGACTCTAGGAGTAAAGGAGAGAATGAGAGGAACGCTTCTAAGAGGGAAACGACAGTTAGATCAGAGTTTCTCCTCCATCAGAAGTGTGTGCAAAAATAGAGATAAAACGGTTCCACCACAGGCCGACTGATGCCAATGATCTTGGGATGTTGCCAGGATATCTATATTTTCAACAAGCCCCCTGGGAGAGCCTTAAGCACAATGTAATAAGAATAATTGCCTAGAACAGGAACCACAAAATGGTGCTAGTAGGTCAAACGCACTTGCAGATTTTGACCCTTACATTGTTTTAAAAACCAGGATATTGTACCCAGAAACCTAGATTTCTGGGCTTTCTTTCTTTTTACTGCTTTTTTTTTTTTATTATTATTGTTGAGAATATACACAGCAGAACATACACCAATTCAACAATTTCTACAGGTACAAGTCAGTGACAATGGTTACATTCTTTGAGTTGTGAAACCACTCTCAGCCTCCTTTTTGAGTTGTTCCTCCCTCATTAACATAAACTCATTGCCCCCTAAGTTTCCTATCTAATCTTTCAAGTTGCTGTTGTCATTTGGATCGCATACAGACAGCACTTAAAAGAGCATAATGCTCAAGGCAGACATTTACTAACTAAACTAAACCATTGTTTGGTTTAAAGAATTCAATGGATATTTTTGGTTTAGATTTCTGGTATTTCTTGAAAAAAAATCTTAGACAAGCACCATATTCTGGCAATAAACATCTCAAGCTATGTAAGGACCCAACCCCTTTTGTCCAGCATGTGCTCTCCAATCCACCAGAGTCACTACAGCTTTCTGTGGTCTAGTAGCCCCACCCTTTTACTTGGACCCTTCCAGGACAGGTACCAAGTTTTTGTCATCCTTGAATCCCCCCTCAGAAGAGAGTGAAAAAATGTATATTGAAAGAATGAGTGGGCATTGGCCTAAAGATGAGATCTCCTCCAGCCTGCATAATTTAATCGCAAATTAGAAAGAGCCCTGATCCAGGGTGTTAGAGACGTGGGCTTTCATCCTGTCTCTACTTCTCCTTGCTTTGACCATATGACTTCATCTTTCGGAGCCCACGTGCTTTTCACTATAAAATGAATAACAAGGGTGGATTTGACTCTAAGTTATTTCACCTGGGAGAGTGCAGCTTCTCTAGACTGCAAGTGGGCAGCTGGGTTACATTTTTAAATTGTACATGGCAGAAGAGGCTATTCCGAAACTCGGTCCCAGCAAGCCTCTCCCACTGAAACCCCCTACTCTCAAAATGCCATCTGTTGACCCGAAAATCTGGACTCTCCTGGTAATCAAAGAATGGCAAATATTTACGGCGTGAGACTGGACTCACTCCTTTAGGTTAGGCCTCACAGATAAAGTCTAAACTCCTCAGCATGGTGCAGAAGGCTCTTCATACTCAGATCTCTGTCCTGTTGACCCTGTGACTCTCCCCCACCCTCCAACAACACTCAGTTACCTACGCTGCTCTCAAACATGGCACTCTCTTTGTTCATGCTGTTCTCGCTTCCTCACCCCATTCAGCAGTCTGGTAAATATCTATTCAGGTGTTCAGTACCCAACAGAAGAGAAGTCCTTCTAGCCTCCTCCTTTCTCCGGGTCTAACTTTTCACTTCCTCCCTCCTCAGTACATCTACTTGGCCTTGTACATATTCTTGTCATCTCATCTATCACAACGCATCACTCCTTTATATGCCTGGTTCCCCCACTAGACTGTGACCTCCTTGAGGGCAAGGATCTAGGGCACATCATGGAAGCACAATGAGTGAAAGCTGATGAGCCCTAAACTGAGTCATCTGCTGAGATGACTCCCAAGCCAGAGAAGAACAGATTGGTTAGCCCTCGTCCTGCCCATATTCCCCCTCCCCCACCACTCATACTTCCACATTTTCAGACACAGTGTTCATTGCCAATCGTTCACAATGATAGTGATTTTTTCCATTGGCCAAGCATCCTGTGTGTCTCAGCATTCATGTTGCACAGTGTGAATTATAGGGGTTATGTGCAGGGAATTATTTTGTGTAGCACTTAGCATTTCCTAAACTGTTATGAGGAACCTTGTTCTGGAGAATGTAAATACACACAGTATTAAAAAAGGAATCTGGTCAAAGAAGTTTGGGAGAGTCTGAAAATTATATTCCCCTCTTAGAAAAACACAGTGCATATTAGCATATTAATGGCTCAGAAGTCTGGTGACAAAGGAGATCGTTTAACTTTGTTTTAATCCAGTGCTTGCAAAGCCCAGTCAGACACAGTTGAGGAAACACCCGTGTTGATGAACACATACTGAATTAGAAGTCAGAAGACCTCAGTTCTCATTTCCTTTCTGCCACAAAAGCAAATGTGTGTTCTTTAAAAAGGCACTTCCCCTTTCAGAGCCTCACAGTCCTCATTTGTAAACTGGAAGGACTGACAATAAAAATCTAAAATGAAACGGTTGGATTATATTATTTCTAAGGGCCCTTTGAATCCCCATTTTGTATCCTTTTCCAGCAGATGAGCAACTCTGGCTTCAACGCCTTTGCGGGGCCGACAGACTCACACAATAGGTACTTAGCCTCACCCCACTGAGCAGGAGCAGCTGGGCAGGAGCTTGGATGTTCTCTGCAGCTGTTGCCCTGGGATGGCTAGGTCAGAAGGGGAATTACGTGGCAGTTATGAGCTGATTGAGGCAACTTTTAACATCCTAAAAATTAACTCTTTACTTTTCTTCTTCTTTAAAAGAAAGGTACCCTTCCAAGAGTCATTTCCCAGTATGTCCAGACAAACAAACAAACAAAAAATACACTCGGCAGTGAACTAAAATTCTGGGTGAAGGAAGAGCTGGTGGGTGGGAGAAATCTGACAGCCTTCATTAACCAGAACCATGAAAACTCCAAGTACTTTCCAGGACATCAAATGTGGTAAGTGGAGTGAGGAGGTTCAAGTTCAAATAGGGCCCCCCAAGGTTCCCCTGGCTTTGAAATAAAATATAGCCAGGCCTGTTCTTTCTAAAGCGCATCTGAAGAAAAGGATCCGTCCTGCTCAAGTCAGATTTTGGAGTCAGGGTTCATGTGGACAGGGTTCAGCCCGCTGGTATTTCCCACTACTGGCATGACTCCATGTTCAGAACAGAAAGTCCACGCTTTCCGCTCCAAAGTGCAGCCCCCAATGGCCACTGTTTAAGGCCCACATTATGCATAAGCAGAGTGATGGTTTCCTCTGAATATCATCTTAGCAAAGTCAGAAATACCATTAAGAACAATCTGTAGCCAAGACTTTCTTCCCTTTGGTGAGTCATCACCCACTCCAGGATCCTCTGTCCCCCCGTCCTCTGTCCTGAAACTTTACACAGCATCTCTACATTCCTGATCTTGCACTAGGTGTTATGGTATGCCATGGGCTCACGTGGATGGATACTGTGCAGTTGCGACTCTTACAGGGGTCGGGTCCAAAAGTTAATGTTTAAGGCAAAAATCAAGTATTGTCAGAATCGCCCTTGAAAATATTTTCAATCATCTCTAAGGTGAAATGACCACACTCTGAGAAGCTAAAGGACAACTGAGGGAACTTGAGTCTTCAATGAGGGATTATGTAACTCATCCTACACTTCTCAAGGGTATGGGCTTAGTGTGTGGAATGGCACTATTTAAGTTGCTGTTTCTCTCTCAGGATTTGTTTGGTTTTATTCTGTTCTGCTTTGGCTAAAATTTTATTTGTATAAGTTAAATATGTATATGATACCAGTTCAGTTAAACATGTAGAAAAACATCTATAGGGAGATGCATCCACCCTGCTAGCCTCCACAGTGAGGACTGAGATTGGGGTGCAGGAACAAGAAGACGGTCAAAGAGGACCCTAGCCTTCCCTGTAATTTTTTAAAAAATGTTTTTCTTGTGTAACATGAAAAGATCTCTGACTATAACTTGCTCACAATCTACCAGTCATGAAACTAAACAACAAGAAGACAATATAATACAAGCTGTAATATCAGTGCGCTATGGGAGGCCACGGGGCGGGGAGCGATTCATTTTTCCCTGCTACTAGATCTTATAAAACTTACCCCTGTCTTTTTGTTCTGTGCTCATAGCTGTTTGGAGTCTTGCGCATCCTGGTTCACGGTGACCTGGAGAAGGCTTGGACAGTTCGGCTTGTCTTGCCAGCCCCTACCCCTGCCCCAGGGAAGAGCAGCTGCAGTGGTACATAGGGCTAGACAGGGGCAGGGACAGCTGGAGGAGGCTCCTGTTCTCTGATCTGTCACATTTCTTGGCTGTCTCCCATAGCAGGGATCTTGCTAAAGGACCTTGGATCCCTGCCATATGCTAGCTCGATGTGTGCTCCTCCTCAGCAGTGACTTCCCTCCTCTTTGACCTTGGTGAGGTGGAATCAGACAAGGATTATTGTTTCTGTATTATGGACTGGGAAACAGAGGCACAGGAATCAGAGCAGAGATGAAGACTCCACACGGGGTTACCTCCCAGCCCACGGTTCTGTCCATCTAACCAGCCCTTCTCCTTCTCCTGACCACTTCAGAAGTCAGTTATGAATGAACTCTTGAGTACAAACCCTGAGTCCATAATAACAGAACTACAGGAAGCCTGCTGGAAGAAAGTTCATATTATTTACCTGGCATAAGTTATACTGTAAACTCCATCCCAGGTCTGGTGGGAAAACCCTACGTCTTTTGTCTAGTGAATGGATTCCCTCTAAATTGAAGGTTGTGCCTGGTGTAGTTAAAAAAAAAAAAAAAAACAGGCACTTGAATGAGTTGGAATCCACCACATTTTATCTGTGAGATATTGAACAGGTTACCAGGGCTTTCTGAACCTCAGCTCTTCATCTGTTAAATGGGAAAAACACCACTCGCCTCATTGGATAAACTGAGTATTCAGAATACATTAGTCACCACCTCCATTCTTTGGTTCTCTTGGAGAAGGGGGAGTGTACTGGCTGCCCAATTGCCTGGCAGGACCTTTCTGGCTTAGTGAGTTGGCCCAGTAGGGACAAGGAAAACCCACAAGTCATTTGCAACATTAATGTCTGTACCCATGGGGGGGGGGGCTCTTCACTCAGAAGTTCCTCTTTTTAGGCTAATTTGTGAGAACATGAAAAAAGAGGGGGTAAGAAGAAGGAGAAAGAGAAGGAGGAGGGGGAGGGAGAGGAAGAGGAGGGGAAAGGCAGGAGGAAGAGAAGGAGGGAGGAGGAAGAATTAGAGACCAATCTAGGCTAGGTATCTACACTGCATAACCCCATCACGCTGCCGTAGAGTCAATTCTGACTCATAGTGACCCTATAACAAAGGACACGGTAAAACTGCCCCATAGAGTTTCTAAGGAGCACCTGGTGGATTCGAACTGCTGACCTTTTGGTTAGCAGCCATCACACTTAACCACTACGCCACACTGCATAAAGAAAGCAAAAAAGACCAAATATGAGCAAACGTAACCAAAGTGACTTGAATAATGACAGAAGGATAAAGAAAATAGGGGCCCATGTTCTGGATGGGTGAGGATGGAGAAAAAGAAATGGGGCTTGATGGGGTGAGGAAAGTGGGCCAAGGAGAATCCATGATCGTGTCACTTAAAAAGAGGGAGAAGGGAAAGAGAAAGGGCAACCAGGGCCACTGCCCTCGCCCCCTAGAATAGAACTTCCCCCTACCTACTCCCATCGAGGCACCGTGTAATCCATGTGCCCTCCAACATCCCGATTCTAAATGGGATCCCTCTCTCCTGTCTCCCATCTTCTCGCCTAATTAAAGAAAAGGGTTTTTAAAATGACAAATAAATAAATGGTGATGGTAAAAATAGAGGTAATAGTAGCTTCCACTTACTGAGGGCCTATCATGCCCCCGTCGTCTTCCATAGTTTATCTCTGATTCTTACAACAACTCTGTGAAGCAAACATTGTTATCCCCATTTTTGTAGTGGTTGTTGTTAGTTGCCCTAGAGTCCCTCTGACTCGTGGTGGCTGGGCCTGTTTTCTGAGGCGCCTCTGTGTAGGTTCGAACCACCAGCCTTTGGGCTAGTATTCAAGAGCTTAACCATTTGCACTACGCAGGGATCACCCATCCCCGTTTTACTGACACAGAAAACGAGTCTCCCCAAGATAAAGTAACATGCTCTAAGTCACGTAGCTACTGAGCACTGAGCACAGAGTCAGACCTAGGTCTGCCCGGTTTCTGCCCACCATGCCACAGGGTCTTTTACAAAGGGGTAAGGAATTGTATTGATTTCCTGCTGCTGCTGTAAAGGAGCCCCGGTGGTGCGTCAGTTAAGTGCTGGGCTGCTAACCAAATGGTTGGTAGTTCCAACCCACCTGGTGGCTCTTAGGGAGAAAGATCCGCAATCCGCTCCTCTAAAAATGCCAAAAAAACCCCAAACCCACTGCCATCGAGTCGATTCCGACTCATAGCGACCCTATAGTGCAGAGTAGAACTGCCCCATAGTTTCCAAGGAGTGCCCGGTGGATTCGAACTGCCAACCTTTTGATTAGCAGCCATAGCTCTTAACTACTACGCCACCAGGGTTTTAACCTAGAAAATCCTATGGGACAGTTCTATTTTGTCATGTGCGGTCACTATGAGTCAAAATTGACTCAATAGCACATAACAACAACATTACTGCTGCAAAAAATTACTACAAATTTAATGGCTTAAAACAACATAAATTTATTATCTTACTATTCAAGCGTCAGAAGTCCTAACATCAAGGTGTCGGCAGGGCTGTGTTCCTTCCAGAGGCTCTAGGAAGAATGCATTCCCTTGCCTTTTCCAGCTTCTAGAGGCTATCTGTATTCCTTGGCTCATGGCCCCTTCCGCCATTTTCAAAGCCAGCAGCATCACAACTTCAAATACCTCTCTGACTCTGCTTTCGTGATCACATCTTTCTTACTCTGCCCTCCTGCCTCCCTTTTATAAGGACTTTTGGGGTTACATGGGACCCATAAGGATAATCTCAAGATCCTCACTTTAGCCACACCTGCAAACCCTCTTTTGCCAGGTAAGATAACTATTTATTGGTACCAGGACCTGGACATCTTTGGGGGGCTGTTATTCTGCTGACCACAGGAACCAAGTCTGTCTTGTTGACTGCTGAATCCCCACCAACTAGCACAGTGCTTGAGGCATAAAAAGTGTTCAGGAAAGATTTCTTATATCAATGAGTGAGGAATACTAAACAAGCTTAACTAAAAATCTTAAATCTTATCTCTGCTTTTTTTTAAATGAGTCAATTAACTTTTTTTCCTGTGAATTAAAGCTTTATTGCCACACACAGATGGTCTCCTAATTAACTTTTTTAAAAATAATTTTTATTGTGCTTTAAGTGAAAGTTTACAAATCAAGTCAGTCTCTCACATATAAACTTATATATACCTTACTACATACTGCCAGTTACTCTCCCCCTAATGAGACAGCCCACTCCCTCCTCCCAGTCTCTCTTTTCGTGACCATTTTGCCAGTTTCTAACCCCCTCTACCTTCCCATCTCCCCTCTGGACAGGAGATGCCAACATAGTCTCAAATGTCCACCTGATGCAAGTAGCTCACTCCTCATCAGCATCTCTCTCCAACCCATTGTCCAGTGCACTCCATGTCTGACGAGTTGGCTTCAGGAATGGTTCCTGTCCTGGGCCTACAGAAGGTTTGGGGACCATGACTCCTGGGGTCCTCCTACTCTCAGTCAGACCATTAAGTCTGGTCTTTTTATGAGAATTTGGGGTCTGCATCCCACTGTTCTCCTGCTCCCTCAGGGGTTTTCTGTTGTGTTCCCTGTCAGGGCACTCATCGATTGTGGCCAGGCACCATCTAGTTCTTCTGGTCTCAGGATGGTGTAGTCTCTAGTTCATGTAGCTTTTTCTGTCTCTTAGGCTCATAATTACCTTGTGTCCTTGGTGTTCTTCATTCTTCTTTGATCCAGGTGGGTTGAGACTCAGTGATGCATCTTAGATGGCTGCTTGCTAGCATTTAAGACCCCAGATGCCACACTTTAAAGTGGAATGCAGAATGTTTTCTTAATAGATTTTATTTTGCCAATTGACTTAGATGTCCCCCTAATTAACTTTCTTTTATTAAGATATAATTCACATACTGTAAAAGTCACATACAAAAAAGTATACAACTCAGCGGTTTTTAGCAACTTCACAAAGTTGTGCAACCATCATCACTGAGAAACAGTTTTAATTCTTCTGGAATCCAGATTTCTGGGATCCGCAGAGTTGAGGTGACCCACCCATCCCATTGCCCTTGAGATCTTTTGAACCTTGAGCCTTGAGAAAACTGGTTTCCTGGAGTCACTGTTAGATCAAACAATAGCCAATAGCCTAGTGAGCAGCTTAGTGGAGACGTTTTGCCTTAGGCGTTGGGCTCTTTTGAAGAATTATCTGTGTGCAGTCATTGGGAGAAACAAACTCCAGGGTCAGACTGGAAGCTGTGTTTTAGGGTGAGTTGTCATTGTGTAAACACTGCTCCCGGCCTTTTTCCGTGGCAATGCTGATACGATGGGGTATAAGAGTCTTTGGAGGATCGCTCATCTTCAGAACACTTAGACTCTCTAGTCAGAATTGTTGCCTGATTTGTAAGTCACATAGTCAATACACTTCAATCAATTTCTCTTATTGGCTTAATATGATTTTTATTTTAATATCACTATATACCTCTGCTTTCGTTTCCTTTTGTTTTTAGTTTTTGGTTGCTCTGTCTTAAGATAAAGGAAAACCTGGTGGTGTAGTGGTTAAAAGCCACGGCTGCTAACCGAAAGGTTGGCAGCTCGAATCCACCAGGCTCTCCTTGGAAACCCTATGGGGCAGTTCTACTCTGTCTTTTAGGGTCACTATGAGTCGACTCGATGGCACTGGGGTATAAGTCAGGATCGACTCGATGGCTGTGGGTTTGGTTTTGGGCCTTAAGATATGATGAGACCAGAGGCACCAACCTGACAGCTGAGCAATCACCTCCTCCAACCTGCCCAGAGTGAAAAAAAGACAGCCCTTGACACTTATCAAAACTTGTCCTTGACACTCACCAGAACTTGCCCTTGACACTTATCAGAACTTTTCCTTGACACTTACCAGAACTTGTCCTTGACACTTGCCAGAACTTGTCCTTGACACTTACCAGAACTTGCCCTTGACACTTACCAGAACTTGTCCTTGACACTTACCAGAACTTGTCCTTGACACTTACCAGAACTTGCCCTTGACACTTACCAGAACTTGCCATCTAAGGTTGAGGGGGCTCTAGGTTGGAAATCAATTCCTAAAATCGCAGACTCACAGTGGGGAAACCTTCAGAACCCTAAACGAAAAATAAACTTGAACTTATTTGTCAGAAAAGAAGGGCTTTCAGGGCATGAAGGCTGCCACATGAGTTCCTGTGACTCCCATGATTCACGCAGGACTAGGAGAAAGGGACTCCTAAAAAAGTAATTATAGAGGCTTGCTGGAGACAAGTACTCGGAGAACTTTGAGTGTAACATGGGAGCAATTTAACTGGTTTTATGAAATCTTTTTAATCTTGGGAGAAGGCCTGGGACTGACACATGAGAAGTTGTTTCACAATACACTGATTTTAGTCTTTACTGAAAGAAGGCAGGAAAGACAAGCCCCGGGAGGTGTGATGCCTTCCATCTGCCGGGGATTTAAGATGAGTGGGAACAAAGTGTCCTTGTGATGACAGGACATCTTAGAAAGTACAGAGGGAGGATTTTTGATGAACATGTGGTGAAAAGAATTGCAAACAAAAGCAGAAGTATTGAAGGAAAAAATAGAACAAGTGATATACAAGATACATTTAAAACATAACCATAAAATAAAGTCCAAAGTCATGCAGCCAAGAGATATATCTGGTTTACACAGTGTTTGAATCAATTGCTGATATTTAGAAATCAAAAGACTTTATATTACATTCTGTTTTATGGCTTCTCTTGAAAAATTGGAAGATCTGGCAAAGCTGAGTTCTCACTCTTGCCTGGAAACGGTACTGGAGCTGAGTGTGGCCATCCCCTTGGGAGGGCCAGGTGGCCTCCAATTTGTAACTCACACCTCTAAGCAGGCTTCAACCATCCTATTGGCATTTTTTTGTATAATGTATTAGTTTTCTAGAGTTGTCTTAACAAAATACCACAGAGTAGGTGGCTTTAAACAACAGAAACTGGTCGTCTCACAGTTCTGGAGGCTGGAAGTCCGAATGCCGTGTCCACAGAGCCATGTTCTCACCAAAGGCTCTAGGTAAACATCGTTTCTTGTCTTTCCTGGACTCTGGTAGCCCCAGGTGTTCATTGGATTGCAGATGTATACCCACATGGTCACTGTCCCTCTGTCTCTATTCTCCTCTTTTGTAAGTTGCCCACTCATAATGGATTAGGACCCACCCTATTCTAGTATTTCTCGTGTTAACCAATAACGTCTTGAAAGACTCTGTTTCCAAACAGGCTCACATTCATTAGGACTTCAACACATCTTTTTGGTGGACACCATTCAATCCATAACAAACACCATGTTGCCAAACAGGGCCAGTCCCTCCTGAGGCATCTGGCTGTTTTAAATCAAGACATCTTGGTGGGAAAATATATTTTCTCCTACATTATATAGGGGAAAATGTGTTTTATAAAAATTTACATTTTGACAGGGAATTTTAAATCCACACTGTACTTTTGTGGAAAATTAAGGCAAAACAAGGGCAAGGCTGTAAGCTTTGAAAGGACAGGAACCATGTCTGCTCGTTTACAACTGAATCCTCCATGCCTGGAACATCACTAATGCCCACAAATACAGGAAGAAGGAATGAATGAAGGAGTGAAGGAGTGAAGGCAGGCAGTGACTGATCAAATGCTCATAGGAAAAAGGGGAAAAGCTTGTCTGAGGGGACAGGGCATAAGGAAGAAAAGCCCAGGCACACAAGGCTTTCTGATGAATGCCATTGATTTGGGAACAGGAGCATGTAGAGATGAGAGAATTGGGCAGCGAACAGGATGGAGAATATGTGGGGAAAAGAGGGTGAATCTTTTCTGTGTGAGTTAGCAAGAATGCAGAAATGTGTGGAGCTCTTCCTCAGGAAGAAGTACTTACAGAGAGAAGCAGAATAAAAAGAAAAGGGAAAAACTGAAACTCTGAGCTGGACTTACAACTAACTGCCCACTGAGGAACTGTGGCAAACAATAAAATTTAGTGTTTCCAGTGGGGAAAAGAAAATCTAAATAAGTGAAATGATTCCATAAACTTGTGTGATATATAAAATGTCTTTTGTAATAAAATAAAAATTTCTCTGGGAATTTCTGATAATGGAGACATCTAAACGTCTGTCTTGGATCATTTAGCAGTGAGCTCCCAGGAGGCAGAGGCTGGAGGGAACAAGCTTTTCATGCACTCTGTGATTGAGGTGAAATTGGTTCCTGGATGGCCAAACGGTTTGCGCTCGATTCAAACCCACCCACTGGTGCCTCCAAAAGCATGGTGATCTGCTTCTGTAAAGATTACAGCCGAGAAAACCCTACGGAGCAGTTCCACTCTGTCACACATGGGGTCACCATGAGTCAGAATTGACTCGAGGGCAAAGGGTTTTTTTTTAATACATAGAAACAGAGGGGGAGGTTAAGTCAACTGAGCACAGTCCATCTGTGGATGTGGCAGGTCTGGAGCTAGGGTTCCAATCCCTAGTCCAGCTTCACGGTCCCCAGGAAATGTTTCTAGCCAGGCTCCATTGTGTGTATGGGGGTATAGGAGGGTGACTTGGCAGAAGACATAGTTAAAGACTGCTTTTTCCAGTTCTTTTTTTTTTTTTTTTTTAGGAAGTAGGTTCAAATGCTGGTGAGGTCATTACTGATGGCACTAACCTTGTGTTTGTCATTCTCTGAGCTACACCTAGGCTGTGTACATGGAACCAAAGCATCACGGGAAGCCTGGAGCCTTGGGCCTCTCTCTCACCAAGGCACAGTTGGCTTTACTCACGCTTTTTTAAGCTGAGTCATAACTGTGATTGCACCGTTTTGATGACGTGTGTTTTGGGAACCAGGGAGAGAGGCCTGCTTTGCAGACTCCATGTCATCACTGCCCCTGCTCCAAGGACTGTTAAGTAAATCCCTAGGCCGATTTCTACATACTGGCTAAGCGCGTGTCTTTTAAGCTTGTCAGCGGAATCGGAGAGGAAAATTCCAAAGGTAAGTAAAAAGCGGTGACTCTCAGTGGGGTGAAAGCATTCTTGGGATTGGCTGGATTGGACCTCTTCATGTTCCAAGCCTGACATCCCTGTGCCTGACCCGTTCCTAGCAGGTTTTTTTCTGTATCACGTATTAGGTGAAAGTTTACAGAGCAAATTAGTTTCCCATTCAATAGTTTGTGACATAAAGTGTTCCCTGACATTGGTTGGATTTCCCACAATGTGTCAGCACTCTCCCCATTTCTACCCTAGGCTCTCCGTCTCCTTTTGCCCTGATATTTTACCCCTTCCTGCCTTCTCATCTTTGCTTTTGGGCGAATGTTGCCCTTTTGATCTCATATAATTGATTGTTCTCTTTAGAACGAGTGTTATTGTTTATTTTATTGGCCTGTCTATGGTTTGACTGAAAAGTGATCTCTGGGAATGGTTTCAGTTGCAGGTCAGAAGGGTGTCTTAGGGCCATAGTCTCAGCAATTCTTCCAGTCTCTGTCAGACCAGTTAAGTCTGGCTTTTTTTGTGAATTGTTTTTTTTGTTCTACCATTTTTGTCCAGCTCTAGTTCTTCTGGTCTTGGAGTCCTGTAGGCTGTGATGCATGTGTACCTAGCAGGCTTATCAAGCACTGAGCTATTGCTGCCAACCTCATAGTACAACCTGTGACTAAGAGAGAGGAATCAAGGAGCTGCCCTGAAGTAGAGTAAGGCCTTGGGTATCTGGCTCAGCAGTGCATCTTGGTCACAAATAGAATCTTGGGCTCACTCAAAGTCTTTTCTAGAATCTAGGTTGCTCTGAAAGACTACACTTAATAGAGCCTTCGTGCAACAATTCTAGAGGGTATTGGCATTTTAGAACAAGGGTCATAAAGCAAGGGTGTCTTGTTCATTTTTCTTCAAGAAATATTTATTGAGTACCTACCGAGTGGTAGGAGATGTACCGGGCTCTGGGGTACTTTCTGGAACTAAACAGGCAGGAAGCCCTGCCCTGCTCCCATCATGTCTTCCAGAAATGACCTGGGAAAACCAGGAGATGAAATTCTTCATGCCTTATTTTTGAGCTATCTTGGGGAGAGGTCATATGATGGAGCAGTGCTACTGTGGTTTGAGACCATCCACAGGTTTCAGTTAACTACCGTCTCTTTCTACTGTTTGTTCCTCACAATGGCTGCTTGACTTCTATTGTCTCAGTGAGACCACGACACATTTTCCATATGGACTGATCAGATTAGGGTTTGGGGCATAGAATGGCCAACATTTTACAAGCCTGTGGACCAACCAGGAGTCCCTGGGTAGTGTAAACCATTAAGCGCTAGACTACTAGCCAAAAGGCTGGCTGTTCAAACCCACCTGGAGGCATCTCAGAGGACAGGCCTGGTGATCTGCTTCTGAAAGGTCACAGCCTTGAAAACCCTGTGTAGGAGTTCTGCACACATGGGGTTGCCATCAGTCGAAACTGACTCAAGGCCAACTAACAACAACACGGACCAACCAATACTCACAGACTTCTAAAATCACCCTCCCTGCATTTGCAAAGCTGAGCCAAGAAATTAGCTCTAGATGGGGTCTTCCTTTCCACATGCACAAGCCTGTCCATGTAGCAGAAACAACTCCCAGAGCCGGGCATGGGAGACTAGCTGTCGAGTCCAGAGTAAAGACACAGACTTGAGGGAGCAGAATTTGGTTAATTTCTACATTTTCACTTGGACAATTTTTTTTAAATCTATTTTTTGTTGTTATTGAGGATATACACAGCAAAATATATACCAACAGTCTCTACATGTACAATTCAGTGACATTGATTACATTCTTCAAGTCGTACAACCACGCTCACTCTCCTTTTCTGTGTTGTTCCTTCCCCATTAACTTAACTCACTGCCCCTTAAGGTTCTTATTTAACCTTTCGAGTTGCTGTTGTCAATTTGATCCCATAGATAGAGATCTTAAAAAACATAATGTTCAAGGCCGATATATTTTACTAGTGAAGCTAAACTATTGTTTGGTTTCAAGAAGACTTCAGGAGATACTTTTGGTGTAAGGTGGACAATTTTTATTAAGCACCTACTCCATGCCAAACACGTTATATATAGGTCCTAGGGTAAATATAAACTGATAAATGGCTTGTCCTCATCGACCTAACACTGTTGAGAGTAGGGAAAGGGAGAAAAAATAATGATTCTCATCAATGTCCACTATAAACAGCACTTTTTGAATTCTAATGTGCACTCGAATCACTCAGAGAGCTTACTGAGACACAGTGCTGTGCTTCATGCTCAGAGACCAGAGGCTCTGAATCAATAGGTCTAGGATGAGACCAGGTAATTTGCATTTCTAACAAACTCTCCTGTCACCTTGTCTCTCAGTTTGTTGTACTGTGATGGCTTTTGTGTTGCTATAATGCTGGAAGCTATGCCACTGGTATTTCAAATACCAGCAGAATCACTCATGGTAGACAGGTTTCAGCGGAGCTTACAGACTAGGAAGAAAGGCCTGGTGATGTGCTTCTGAAAATTAGCCAAAGAAAACCCTATAAATCACAATAAGAATATTGTCCCATTGTTATGGATGGAATTGTGTCCCCCTACAAATGTGTGTCAACTTGGCTAGGCCATGATTCCCAGTATTTTATGGTTGTCCTCCATTTTGTGATCTGATGTAATTACCTAAGTGTTGTAAATCCTAACCTCTGTGAAGTTAATGAGGCAGGATCAGGGGCAGTTATATTAATGAGGCAGGACACGATCTACAGGATTAGGTTGTATCTTGAGTCAATCTCTTTTTAGATATAAAAGAGAGGAGCAAGCAGAGAGGAAAGGGACCTCAGTACCACCAAGAAAGAAAAGCCAGAAGTGGAGCATGTCCTTTGGTCTTGGGTCCCTGAGCGGAGAAGTTCCTAGACCAGGGGAAGATCGATGACAAGGAACTTCCCCCAGAGCCGACAGAGAGAAACCCTTCCCCTGGAGCTGGTGCCCTGAATTCAGACTTCTAGCCACCTAGACTGTGAGAGAAAAAATTTCTGTTTGTTAAAGCCATCTACTTGGGGTATTTTTGTTACAGCAGCACTAGATAACTAAGATACCCATATAGTGTTGAAAGATGAGCCCCCTAAGTTGCAAGGAACTCAAAATATATAGTGGTTGCAACAGCGAACTTCAGTCTATCAGCATTCCTGAAGATGGACCAGTCAATGTTTCATTCTGTTATAAATGGGGTTTGCCGTAAATCAAGGTCACAATGAGTCAGATTCGATGCACAAACAACTAACAACAACAACAAAGTCTCAGGTGATGCTACTTAAAGTGTAGTTTGCATAAATTAGAGTATTCTAAGGTCCCAACGATTTGCGAGAGGACGATTTAGTACCTTGCTTGCCCCTCAAAGGATGGTTTCCAGGACTCGGAGGTAATTCTTATGCAGCCCAAGTTTGAGACACACTGCTACAGCCACAGAAAGGAAGAGTTCTGGGTTCCTTCCCTAAAGGAGTTTCCCATCTAATGAGAGTGGAAAGGTAGTAACCAATTTAAAAAGTATGAGAAGACAAAACAACCTTTACTTAAATATGGAGAAACCACAGTGTGTTGCTGTTTAAGACCTTGAGGGAATTAGATAATGATGAGCAATAATTTTTGTTGTTTTCATTGATTAAGGTATTTTTAAATCATAATATTCAGTGTTTTGATGTGGTACCCTCACTCTGTGGTAGGAGCATAAATAGGTAAATCCTTTATGGAGTACAATACATATCAAAAGCCTTTAAAATAATGCTCCTAACTTGGTAATTCCTCTTTTAAAAATTTATCTTAATGAGCTAATCATTGGTAAACATAATTTTTTTCACTTCTTAAAACATTAAGCCTTTTATTTTGAGATAGTTGTAGGTTCACATGCAGTTGTAGGAAATAATGCTGAGAGATCCCCTGTGTTCTTTCCCCAGTTTCCCCCAACGGTACCATCTTGCAGTAGTACAATATCACAACCAACTACTGACATTGATAGAATCCGCAGATCTTATTCAGGTTTCCCCAGTTGTACTTGTATTCATTTGTGTGTTTGTGTGTGTGTATTTCGTTCTGTTGTTGTTAAGTGCCATCGAGTCGATTTTGACTCATAGCGACCCCATGTGATGGAGTAAAATTGGCCCATAGTGTTTTCTAGGCTGAAGCAGATCACCAGGTCTCTCTCCCGTGGAGCCCCTCGGTGGGTTTGAACCGCCCATCTTTTGGTTAGCAGCCCAGTGCTTAAACATGGCACCACCAGGGCTCCTTCATATATGAATAATTTTCCCCCTACTCTGCCACTCATTTGTTTAGTTCTAGGCCCCTTTATTACATATGTAGGTTTACATATCCACTAGCCCAGTCAAAATATAGAACAAATATACCCCACATACCCACATATAGAACAGTTCCATCATACTCATTTATAACCACACCTACCTCCTGACGTCATAAATGCTTATCTATAAGGATATTCCTTGCAGTAATTTTTTTAATAGTTAAAAAAATGAAATAAACTCAATATTCACTAATAGGATGTTGATTACATAAATTATAGTGTATCCATAAAATAAAATAAATAACATGCAACCTTAAGTAAATTCGATAGCAGGATATCAGTAACCAGTAACTTGAAAAGATGTTTATAATTTATTAAGAGGAAATAATCTTTCAAGTGTGGGTTCAGACATGCTAGTACCCATGTGTACTTGGATATATCTTTTTTATTTTAAGTATTCTATGAGCATAGAGAAAAGAATAGAAGGAGATACACTAAAATAAAATATTGGCAGTGGTCTGTCTATGCTATGGAGTAAAGATTCTTATTTTCTTCTTTTCACTCGTTCATATTTTCTAAAAGTTCTAAAATGACTACGTGTTACTTTTAAAATAAAAAAAAATGCTTTAAAATAAAAGAAATGATGCATTAAATTTCCATTCAAATGTGTTTTTTAAATGTAGATCCTGGTACATGATACCACTTTGATAATGAATCCATTGGCTATCACTATATGCAGTCACTTATAACAAGTCTTATATTGGTGAGATGTTTGCAAGCCTGAAACATCTTCTGGGCTGAATTTGGAGGGTGTGGCATGTCTTGGCAAAGAGTAGGTTAGTTCAAGCTGGGGCAATGACACATGGGCAGGGGCAGTTACCCAATAAGCCAGGTATGCATGGCCTTACTCGTGTTTGCTTACTAATCTGTAGTGAGCAATTTGACATGTGTTTTGCCACATCATGTGAACGGACAGGAAATGACAGATTAGTAAACACAAGTAAGCCTGTGCTTACATTGCTTACTGGGTCATCTGTCCCTGTCAGGGATTGTAAATTTGAAAAGAGGCTTTCACTCTGTAGGAAGGTGCTGTGGGGTTGGGAGAGAGACAGACACCAGCCATCCCTAGAAGCAGAATCTTTGATGTGGTGAAAAAATGTGAAATTGTTCACTACAGATGATCTGGTAAGCATCGTGCTTACCTTGCTTATTGGATAATCTGCAGAGGAATAATTTTGGGAATGGACAAGAAATGGCAGACCCATGAAGTGAGGTGAAGGGGAAAAAAGGCACCAAGATTGACAAAACATCTCAGAGGGTAAAGGGTTTTCAAGGCCAATTTATTATCTAAAAATAATGACTGCCAACATTTTTGAGGGCTTACTTCATGGTGGGCTGTTTTAATCACTTTCAATTTCTTCAATCCTTTAATCCCCTCCAGAGTCCCACGATATTATTGAACCCAAATGACAGGTGAAGCAGCAGAGGTTAATCAGCCCACCTAAGGTCACAGGTGTTCAGTGGGGGGGGGGATCCGGATCAGAACCCAGGCATTCAGCTCCATGCCAACCATCAAGCAATTCTCCTTTCTCTTTGGGCTGAGCGACCTGAGAGCCCAAGGGCCCTGTGTACTTCTGCTCTCAGATTCCTCCATTTGTCGACTGCGGTGAACACACTCAGAGTCTGGACCTTGTGGGGGATCCCTGGTGGCACAGTGGTTAAGAGCTTGGTGGCTAACCAAAAGGTCAGCAGTTTCAATCCACCAGCCAATCCTTGGAAACTATGGGGCAATACTACTCTGTCCTATAAGGCTACTATGAGTCATAATCAACTTGACGGCAATGGGTTTGGTTTTTTTGTTTGGGGGCTTTTTTGTTAGTAGCTGAGCCCTTTAACCACCGTGCCACACCAGGACTTTTTTTTTTTTTGACAGTAGCACTAGATAACTAATATACCATCCCTTGCATTCAGGCCATGGGGGCCCTTTTGCCCCTCAAGTCTGAGACTGCCAAATCCCTTGCCTTGACCCTCACAGTCTTAACCCTTTGGTGACCTAATTATTTTCTGCTTTGAAGTTTTTGTTGATACCGTGTGTTTTCATTAATGGAAGCACACTGAATCATTGAGTGTGAATTTTTGGTAGGTGTAATAGATTGAATTGTGTTCCCCAAAACATGTGTCAACTTGGTTAGGCCATGAGTGGCTGTCTTCCATTTTGTAATTTTCCTATGTGATATAAATCATAATCTCTGCCTGTGGCTAAAAAGGATTAGGGTGGGATATAACACTCTTGCTCAGGTCACATCCCGGATCCAACGTAAAGGGAGTTTCCCTAGGGTGTGGCCTGCACTACCTTCAATCTTACAAGAAATAAAATGAAAGGAAAGTAAGCAGAGAGTTGGGGAACTCATACCACCAAAAACGAAGCACCAGAAGCAGAGGCCATACTTTGGACCCAGGGTTCCTGCACAGAGAAGCTCCTAGGAAGTTCACGGGAAGATTAATGAAAAAGTCATTCCTTCAGAGCCAACAGAGAGAGAAAGCCTTCTCCTGGAGCTGACACCCTGAATTTGGACTTCTAGCCTAGTAGACTGTGAGAAAATAAATTTCTCTTTGTTAAAACCATCCACTTGTGGTGTTTCTGTTAGAGCAACACCAGGTGACGAAGACAGTAGGTAGTATGAATCTTTTTTTCTTGCCTCCTCCCACAAGACTACCCTTAATGTCCCTTGGTACATATGATATACCATTAATTCTACCCTAGAGTTCCCACCGCGGTCTACTGATACATATGCATAACAAATAAAATTTTTTAAAATTTCTATTTTTCCTACAAAAATTCGGACACGTCTTACAATATCCTATAAAAACAGTAATTTGCAGCACATGCCCATTTCCTCAGTTTCAAACACTCACAAAGGCCCCAGCATGCAATACCAACCAGCCAACCCACTGCCGTCCAGTCGATTCTGACTATAGTGACCCTATAGGACAGAGTAGAACTGCCCCATAGAGTTTCCAAGGAGCGTCTGGCGGATTCGAACTATCGACCTCTTGGTTAGCAGCTGTAGCACTTAACCACTACGCCACCAGGGTTTCCCAGCATGCACTATCAGTGGTATAATAGGTTGCAATAAGCCCCAGAGGTTGAAAAAGTTCATGGTTGCTATATGTACCACTGAACAGTTGCGTTCAAAGCAGAAGGACTGTTTAAAAGACAAGGAAAACAGCTGTGTTGTTGTTAGGTGCTAATGAGTTAGTTTCTGACTCATAGCCACCCCATGTACAACAGAATGAAACACCGCCTGGTCCTGTGGCCATTCTTACAATCATTGTTATGCTTGAGCTCATTGTTGCAGCCACCATGTCAATCCATCTTCGTGAGGGTCTTCCTATTTTTTTTTTTTAATTTTTATTGAGCTTCAAGTGAACATTTACAAATCAAGTCACTCTGTCACATATAAGTTTATATACACCTCACTCCATACTCCCAATTTCTCTCCCCCTAATGAGTCAGCCCTTCCAGTCTCTCCTTTCGTGACAATTTTGCCAGCTTCCAACCCTCTCTACCCTCCCATCCCCCCTCCAGACAGGAGATGCCAACACAGTCTCAAGTGTCCACCTGATATAATTAGCTCACTCTTCATCAGCATCTCTCTCCTACCCACTGTCCAGTCCCTTCCATGTCTGATGAGTTGTCTTCGGGAATGGTTCCTGTCCTGGGCCAACAGAAGGTTTGGGGACCATGACTGCCGGGATTCCTCTAGTCTCAGTCAGACCATTAAGTATGGTGTTTTTGTGAGAATTTGGGGTCTGCATCCCACTGATCTCCTGCTCCCTCAGGGGTTCTCTATTGTGCTCCCTGTCAGGGCAGTCATCGGTTCTGGCTGGGCACCAACTAGTTCTTCCGGTCTCAGGATGATGTAAGTCTCTGGCTGATGTGGCCCTTTCTGTCTCTTGGGCTCATAGTTATCATGTGACCATGGTGTTCTTCATTCTCCTTTGGTCCAGGTGGGTTGAGACCAATTGATGCATCTTAGATGGCCGCTTGTTAGCATTTAAGACCCCAGACGCCACATTTCAAAGTGGGATGCAGAATGTTTTCATAATAGAATTATTTTGCCAATTGACTTAGAAGTCCCCTTAAGCCATAGTCCCCAAATCCCTGCCCTTGCTCCGCTGACCTTTGAAGCATTCAGTTTATCCCAGAAACTTCTTGCTTTTGGTCCAGCCCAGTTGAGCTGAGCTTCCATGTATTGAGTATTGTCCTTCCCTTCACCCAAAGTAGTTCTTATCCACTAACTAATCAGTAAAAAACCCTCTCCCACCGCCCCCCCCGTAACGACAAAAGTATGTGTTCTTCTCAGTTTATACTATTTCTCAAGATCTTATAACAGTGGTCTTATACAATATTTGTCCTTTTGCCTCTGACTAATTTCGCTCAGCATAATGCCTTCCAGGTTCCTCCATGTTATGAAATGTTTCACAGACTCGTCACTGTTCTTTATCGATGCGTAGTGTTCCATCGTGTGAATATACCACAATTTATTTACCCATTCATCCGTTGATGGACACCTTGGTTGCTTCCAGCTTTTTGCTATTGTAAACAGAGCTGCAATAAACATGGGTGTGCATATATCTGTTTGTGTGAAGGCTCTTATTTCTCTAGGGTATATTCCGAGGAGTGGGATTTCTGGGTTGTATGGTAGTTCTATTTCTGTTTAAGATAACGCCAGATAGATTTCCAAAGTGGTTGTACCATTTGACATTCCCACCAGCAGTGTATAAGAGTTCCAATCTCTCCGCAGCCTGTCCAACATTTATTATTTTGTGTTTTTTGGATTAATGCCAGCCTTGTTGGAGTGAAATGGAATCTCATCGTAGTTTTAATTTGCATTTCTCTAATGGCTAATGATCGAGAGCATTTTCGCATGTATCTGTTAGCTGCCTGAATATCTTCTTTAGTGAAGCACGTGTTCATATCCTTTGCCCACTTCTTGATTGGGTTGTTTGTCTTTTTGTGGTTGAGTTTTGACAGAATCATATAGATTTTAGAGATCAGGCGCTGGTCGGAGATGTCATAGCTGAAAATTCTTTCCCAGTCTGTAGGTGGTCTTTTTACTCTTTTGGTGAAGTCTTTAGATGAGCATAGGTGTTTGATTTTTAGGAGCTCCCAGTTATCGGGTTTCTCTTCGTCATTTTTGGTAATGTTTTGTACTCTGTTTATGCCTTGTATTAGGGCTCCTAGAGTTGTCCCTATTTTTTCTTCCATGATCTTTATTGTTTTAGTCTTTATGTTTAGGTCTTTGATTCACTTGGAGTTAGTTTTTGTGCATGGTGTGAGGTATGGGTCCTGTTTCATTTTTTTGCAAATGGATATCCAGTTATGCCAGCACCATTTGTTAAAAAGACTATCTTTTCCCCACTTAACTGACACTGGTCCTTTGTCAAATATCAGCTGCTCATACGTGGATGGATTTATGTCTGGGTTCTCAATTCTGTTCCACTGGTCTATGTGCCTGTTGTTGTACCAGTACCAGGCTGTTTTGACTACTGTGGCTGCATAATAGGTTCTGAAATCAGGTAGAGTGAGGCCTCCCACTTTCTTCTTCTTTTTCAGTAATGCTTTGCTTATCCGAGGCTTCTTTCCCTTCCATATGAAGTTGGTGATTTGTTTCTCTATCCCCTTAAAAAATGACATTGGAATTTGGATCGGAAGTGCATTGTATGTATAGATGGCTTTTGGTAGAATAGACATTTCTACTATGTTAAGTCTTCCTATCCATGAGCAAGGTATGTTTTTCCACTTAAGTATGTCCTTTTGAATTTCTTGTAGTAGAGCTTTGTAGTTTTCTTTGTATAGGTCTTTTACATCCTTGGTAAGATTTATTCCTAAGTATTTTATCTTCTTGGTGGCTACTGTGAATGGTATTGATTTGGTGATTTCCTCTTCGATGTTCTTTTTGTTGATGTAGAGGAATCCAAGTGATTTTTGTATGTTTATCTTATAACCTGAGACTCTGCCAAACTCTTCTATTAGTTTCAGTAGTTTTCTGGAGGATTCCTTAGGGTTTTCTGTGTATAAGATCATGTCATCTGCAAATAGAGATAATTTTACTTCCTCCTTGCCAATCCGGATACCTTTTATTTCTTTGTCTAGCCTAATTGCTCTGGCTAGGACTTCTAGTACGATGTTGAATAAGAGCGGTGATAAAGGTCATCCTCGTCTGGTTCCCGTTCTCAAGGGAATGCTTTCAGGTTCTCTCCATTTAGAGTGATATTGGCTGTTGGCTTTGCATAGATGCCCTTTATCATGTTGAGCAATTTTCCTTCAATTCCTATTTTGGTGAGAGTTTTTATCATAAACGGGTGTTCGACTTTGTCAAATGCCTTTTCTGCATCAATTGATAAGATCATGTGGTTTTTGTCTTTTGTTTTATTTATATGGTGGATTACATTAATGGTTTTTCTAATATTAAACCAGCCTTGCATAAAAAAATCTGACTTGGTCATGGTGGATTATTTTTTTGATATGCTGTTGAATTCTATTGGCTAGAATTTTGTTGAGGATTTTTGCATCTATGTTCATGAGGGATATAGGTCTATAATTTTCTTTTTTTGTGATGTCTTTACCTGGTTTTGGTAACAGGGAAATGGTGGCTTCATAGAATGAGTTAGGTAGTATTCCATCATTTTCTATGCTTTGAAATACCTTTAGTAGTAGTGGTGTTAACTCTCCTCTGAAAGTTTGGTAGAACTCTGCAGTAAAGCCATCCGGGCCAGGGCTTTTTTTGTTGGGAGTTTTTTGATTACCGTTTCAATCTCTTTTTTTGTTATGGGTCTATTTAGTTGTTCTACTTCTGATTGTGTTAGTTTAGGTAGGTAGTGTTTTTCCAGGAATTCATCCATTTCTTCTAGGTTTGCAAATTTGTTAGAGTACAATTTTTCATAATGATCTGATTCTTTTAATTTCAGTTGGGTCTGTTGTGATGTAGCCCTTCTTGTTTCTTATTCGGGTTATTTGTTTCCTTTCCTGTATTTCTTTAGTCATTCTGGCCAATGGTTTATCAATTTTGTTAATTTTTTCAAAGAACCAGCTTTTGGCTTTGTTAATTCTTTCAATTGTTTTTCTGTTCTCTAATTCATTTAGTTCAGCTCTAATTTTTATTATTTGTTTTCTTCTGGTGCCTGATGGATTCTTTTGTTGCTCAGTTTCTATTTGTTCAAGTTGTAGGGACAGTTCTCTGATTTTGGCTCTTTCTTCTTTTTGTATGTGTGCATTTATCGATATAAATTGGCCTCTGAGCACTGCTTTTGCTGTGTCCCAGAGGTTTTGATAGGAAGTATTTTCATTCTCATAGCATTCTATGAATTTCCTTATTCCCTCCTTGATGTCTTCTATAACCCAGTCTTTTTTCAGGAGGGTATTGTTCAGTTTCCAAGTATTTGATTTCTTTTCCCTAATTTTTCTGTTATTGATTTCCACTTTTATGGCCTTGTGGTCTGAGAAGATGCTTTGTAATATTTCGATGTTTTGGATTCTGCAAAGGTTTGTTTTATGACCTAATATGTGGTCTATTCTAGAGAATGTTCCATGTGCGCTAGAAAAAAAAGTATACTTTGCAGCAGTTGGGTGGAGAGTTCTGTATAAGTCAATGAGGTCAAGTTGGTTGATTGTTGTAATTAGGTCTTCCGTGTCTCTATTGAGCTTCTTACTGGATGTCCTGTCCTTCTCCGAAAGTGGTGTGTTGAAGTCTCCTACTATAATTGTGGAGGTGTCTATCTCACTTTTGTTAAAATTTGTTTTATGTATCTTGCAGCCCTGTCATTGAGTGCATAAATATTTAATATGGTTATATCTTCCTGGTCAATTGTCCCTTTTATCATTATGTAGTGTCCTTCTTTATCCTTTGTGGTGGATTTAAAGTCTATTTTGTCAGAAATTAATATTGCTACTCCTGCTCTTTTTGGCTTATCGTTTGCTTGATATATTTTTTTCCATCCTTTGAGTTTTAGTTTGTGTCTCTAAGTAAGGTGTGTCTCTTGGAGGCAGCATATAGACGGATCGTGTTTCTTTATCCAGTCTGAGACTCTCTGTCTCTTTATTGGTGCGTTTAGTCCATTTACATTCAGCGTAATTATAGATAAGTATGTGTTTAGTGTTGTCATTTTGATGCCTTTTTATGTGTGTTGTTGACAATTTCATTTTTCCACTTACTTTTTTGTGCTGAGACGTTTTTCTTTGTAAATTATGTGTTCCTCATTTTCATAGTATTTGACTTTATGTTTGCTGAGTCGTTACGTTTTTCTTGGTTTTTATTTTGAGTTATGGAGTTGTTATACCTCTTTGTGGTTACTTTAATATTTACCCCTATTTTTCTAAGTAAAAACCTAACTTGTATTGTCCTGTATCGCCTTGTATCCCTCTCCATATGGCAGTTCTATGCCACCTGTATTTAGTCCCTCTTTTTGATTATTGTCATCTTTTACATATTGACTTCAATGATTCCGTTTTGAGCTTTTTTTTTTTTTAATGTTAATTTGTTTTTGTGATTTCCCTATTTGAGTTGATATCGGGATGTTCTGTTCTGTGACCTTGTGTCGTGCTGGTATCTGATATTATTGGTTTTCTTACCAAAGAATTTCCTTTAGTATTTCTTGTGGCTTTGGTTTGGTTTTTGCAAATTCTCTAAGCTTGTGTTTTTCTGTAAATATCTTAATTTCGCCTTCATATTTCAGAGAGAGTTTTGCTGGATATATGATCCTTGGCTGGCAGTTTTTCTCCTTCAGTGCTCTGTATATGTTATCCCATTGCCTTCTCGCCTGGGTGGTTGCTGCTGAGTAGTCTGAACTTATTCTTATTGATTCTCCCTTGTAGGAGACCTTTCTTTTATCCCTGGCTGCTTTTAAAATTTTCTCTTTATCTTTGGTTTTGGCAAGTTTGATGATAATATGTCTTGGTGTTTTTCTTTTTGGATCAATCTTAAATGGGGTTCGATGAGCATCTTGGATAGATATCCTTTCGTCTTTCATGATGTCAGGGAAGTTTTCTGCCAGCAGATCTTCAACTATTCTCTCTGTGTTTTCTGTTAACCTCCCTATTCTGGGACTCCAATCACATGGAAGTTATCCTTCTTGATAGAGTCCCACATGATTCTTAGGGTTTCTTCTTTTTTTAAAATTCTTTTATCTGATTGTTTTTCAGCTATATTGGTGTTAATTCCCTGGTCCTCCAGATTTCCCACTCTGCATTCTAATTGCTCGAGTCTGCTCCTCTGACTGCCTATTGCATTGTCTAATTCTGTAATTTTATTGTTAATCTTTTGGATTTCTGAATGCTGTCTCTTTATGTATGCTTGCAATTTATTAATTTTTCCACTATGTTTTTGAATAATCTTTTTGAGTTCTTCAACTGCTTTATCAGTGTATTCCTTGGCTTTTCTGTAAAAAAAAAAAAAGAGTTTTTTTTTTTCCTATAGCTTGCCTTATTTCATTTCTGAGGTCATCCCTGATGTCTTGAAGCATTCTGTAAATTAGTTTTTTGTATTCTGTATCTGGTAATTCCAGGATTGTATCTTCATTTGGGAAAGATTTTGATTCTTTAGTTTGGGGGGTTGTAGAAGCAGTCATGGTCTGCTTCTTTACATGGTTTGATATCGACTGCTGTCTCCAAGCCATCACTAAGATATTGTAGTGATTTATTCTATATTTGCTCACTGAGTCTTATCATGTTTTGTTTTCTTTCAATATACGTAGATGGGCTACTAGATTGCGCTGTCTTGATTGTTGTAGCCCTTGACTCACTTATGACCTATTGCCAGCTGGTTTGGGCTATTACCAGATATATATGCCTGAGTCCATTCACTATTCTTGAGTAGAATCTGATTTTGGGACATCAAGTGTGTGATGCACACTGTCACCTATCCACTTTGAGAAGTAGTGGTGATAGTTGTGTGCACCAGATTCTAGTAGCAGCTGGGGTTCAAACTCCAGGGGGGGCAGGATGCTGACAGGCTTCCCCCAAGTGTCAGTGAGGTAGGTGTGTCTCTATTTCTAAAGCACCTTGGTGGGTGGGCTCTGTAGCTGTACCTTAGGCCAAGTACCTCTACAGATTGGTAGGTGTCACCCTCCTTAGACCCCTAAGGCAGGAGGCTAGGTGGTCTGGGGGGAGCTTCAGTCCTCAGTTCCCTGTTGTGGGTCAGTGAGGACTCTGTTGAATACGCAGAGATATCAGACCTGGGAAACTTGTCCTTCCAGTAAATCCGCTAAAGCAAATGCAGTGAGATCCCTATCAGAAGTTCCTTTGCATTATAATAGCCACCTTGTTCCCTGCAGGGATGAAAGCCTGAGACTGTGGATCACATATGCTTGGCTGGAGCTGGTTCTGTGTTTTCAGTCCAATTAGGGAAGGATTTTTGGTCCCTGGGTTTTTTTGTGGTTGCTTCTCTCAGGCCAGAAGAATGGGTTAGGAAAAGACCAAAAAAAAAAAAAGGAAAAGAAAAACCACGGAGGAGTTCTCCCTCTGGCTCAGGAAATTCCAACGTTAATGAAGCCACCTGGGAAGGGGAGGGGAGGGTTCAGATTAATAGGAGGGAGTAGCACCCCGGAATATAGACAAAGTTACTTATCTTGCTTGGGATGACTGTTTTATCTGAGATTCCCGAGGGGCGCGTGGCCTGTGTGCACTGGCTGGGTAGGCCTGCGTCCCCTGCTTGCACTGTCTCAGAAGCCGCGGTCAGTTCCTCCGCTCCCAGTCCAAAGCCCAGCGTCAAGGTTCCCTGGCTGGGATGCTGCACTCCCGGCTCCAAAAACAGTCGCTGCCTCCCGGTGACTTCTCCTCCTGTCAGCCGCGTCGCTGCCACCTGTGTGCACTGGCTGGGCTTCCCCCGAGGTCAGTTCAGGGGGCTGGGGCTGCACCCCATGTTTGCACCATTGCAGGCTGTCATGCTTAGCTGCGCCCAATCCAAAGCCCGGCGCCAAGGTTCCCCGGCTGGGATGCTGCACTCCCAGCTCCAAAACCAGTCGCTGCCTCCCGGCGACTTCTCCTCCTGCCAGCTGCGTCACCGCACCGCCCACGCGGATCGGCTGGGCCCCCTCCCGAGGTCAGTTCAGGGGGTAGGGCTGCGCCCAGTGTTTGTGCCGTCACAGGATGCCGTGCTCAGCTCCCCTTCACCCAGTCCAAAGCCCAGCGCCAAGGTTTCCTGACTGGGACGCTGGCTCCAGGCTCCGAAAACAGTCGCTGCTTCCCCGTAGTTGTTCGTTCTCCGTCTCTGTCACTCAGGTTAACTCTTTAAATCTGTGCTTGTTGGTCAGGGTTCGTAGATTGTCATGTATGTGATCAATTCACTTGTTTTTCCGAGTCTTTGTTGCAAGAGGGATCCGAGGTAGCGTCTACCTATTCAGCCATCTTGGCCCCCCCTCCTCCGGACTTGTTTTAACTTTCTTCAGCTTCAACTTGAACTTGCATATGAGCAATTGATGGTCTGTTCTGCAGTCGACCCCAGCCTTGTTCTGACTGATGGTATTGAGCTTCTCTATCGTCTCTTTCCACAGGTGTAGTGGATTGTATTCGATCCGATGAGGTCCGTGTGTATATAAACCAAAAAAAAACTAAACCCAGTGCTGTCGAGTGGATTCCAACTCATAGTGACCCTTACAGGACAGAGTAGAACTGCCCCATAGAGTTTCCAAGGAGCGCCTGGTGGATTCGAACTGCAGACCTTTTGCTTAGCAGCCATAGTACTTAACCACTACACCACCAGGGTTTCCATGTGTATATAGTCAGCATTTATGATACTGAAAAAAGGTACTTACAATGAAGAAGTCCTTGGCCTTGCAAAACTCTATCATGGGATTGCCAATGTCATTTCTATCACCAAGGCTGTTATTTTCCAACTACAGATTCTTTTTGTTTCCAACTTTCGCATTCCAATCACGAGTAATTATCAATGCATCTTAATTGAATGATCAATTTCAGATTGCAGAAGTTGGTAAAAATCTTCAATTTCTTCATCTTTGGACTTAGTGGTTGGAGCATAAATTTGAATAATAGCCATATTAAGTGGTCTTTCGTGTAGGCGTAGGGATATTATTCTACCACTTATAGTGTTTTACTTCGGGATAGATCTTGAAATGTTTTTTGACAATGAATGTGATGCCATTCCTCTTCAATTTGTCATCCTAGCATAGTAGACCATATGATTGCCCAATTCAAAATGGCCAATATCACTCTATTTTAGCCCACTAATGCCCAGGATATTGATCTTTATGCATTCAATCTAATTTTCCCTGACTTCCGATTTCCCTAGATTCATACGCGTCTGTCAGTTTGTCATACTATGGTGGCGTGCCTTTTGCTGTGATGCTGGAAGCTATGCCACTGGTATTTCACATACCAGCAGGGTCACCCATGGTGGATAGTATTCAGTGGAGCTTCCAGACTAAGAAGAAGGACTTGGTGATCTATATCTAAAACAATTGGCCAGTGAAAACCTTATGAATAGCAATGTTACATTGTGTGGTATACTAGTGGAAGATTAGTCCCTCAGGTTGGAAGGCACTCAAAATACAACTGGGGAAGAGCTGCCTCCTCACAGTAGAGTCAACTTTAATGATGTGGATGGGGTAAAGCTTTCAGGACCTTTGTTTGCTGATGCGGCAGAACTTAAAATGAGAACAAAGCGCTGCAAACATCCATTAATAATTGGAATGTGGAATGTACAAAGTATAAATATAGAAAAATTGGAAGTTGTCAAAAATTAAATGGAATGCATAAAGATTAATATCCTATTAGGAAACATCCAGCTCAATTAGCATAACGTAGTTTATAAAGAAAACATTCTACATTCTACTTTGGTCAGTAGCATCTGGGGTCTTAAAAGCTTGTGAGCAGCCATTTAAGATACTACACTGCTCTCGCCCCATCTGGAGCAAGGGAAAAAGAAGAAAATCAAAGACACAAAGGAAATATTAGTCCAAAGGACTAATGGATGACAACTACCACAGCCTCCACCAGACTGAATTCAGCACAAATAGATGGTGCCTGACTACCACTACTGACTGCCCTGATAAAGATCACAATAGAGGGTCCCAGGCAGAGCTGGAGAAAAATATAGAACAAAATTCTAACTCACGAAAAAAAATTTAAAAAGACCAGAGTTACTGGTCTGACAAAAACTGGAGAAACCCTGAGACTATGGCCACCAGACACCCTTATAGTTCAGTGATGAAGTCACTCTTGAGGTTCACCCTTCAGCCAAAGGTTAGGCAGGCCCGTAAAACAAAACAAGACTAAATGGGCACACCAGCCCAGGTGCAAGGACTAGAAAGCAGGAGGAGTTAGGAAAGGTGGTAATGTGGAACCCAAGTTTGAGAAGGGGGGAGTGTTGACATGTCGTGGGGTTGGCAACCAATGTCATAAAACAATATGTGTATTAATTGTTTAATGAAAAACTTGTTTGCTCTGTAAACCTTCATCTAAAGTACAATTTTTAAAAAATCCATATCTTAGGCATTAGTGAGATGAAACGGACTGGTATTGGCCATTTTGAATTGGGCAATCATATGGTCTACTATGCTAGGAATGACAAATTGAAGAATGGTGTCACATTCATTAACAAAAAGAACATTTCAAGATGTATCCTGAAGTACAACGCTGTCAATGATAGGATAATATCTATATGTCTACGAGGAAGACCAATTAATATGACTATTATTAAAATTTATGCACCAACCACTAATGCCAAAGATGAAGAAATTGAAGATTTTTACCAACTTCTGCAGTCTGAAATTGATGAAACATGCAATCAAAATGCATTGATAATTACTGGTGATTGGAATGCAAAAGTTGGAAGCCAAGAAGAGGGATTCATGGTTGGAAAATATGGCCTTGGTGATAAAAATGACTCTGGAGATCACGTGATAGAATATTGCAACACCAACAACTTACTCATTGCAAATATCTTTTTTCAACAACATAAATGGTGACTATACACGTGGACCTCATCGGATGCAATACACAGAAATCAAATTAAATACATCTGTGGAAAGAGATGGTGGAGAAGCTCAATATCATCAGTCAGAAGAAGGCCAGGGGCTGAATGTGGAACAGACCATCAGTTGCTCACATGTAAATTCAAATTGAAGCTGAAGAAAATTAAAACAAGTCTACAAGAGCTAAAGTACAACCTTGAATACATCTCATGTGAATTTGGAGACAAACTCAAGAACAGATTTGATGCATTGAACACTAATAACCACAGACCAGATGAGTTATGGGATGACATCAAGGACATCATCAAGAAGAAAATAAGACATCATTTAAAAAATAGGAAAGAAAGAAAAGGGCAAAATGGATGTCCAAAGAGACTCTGAAACGTCCTCTTGAACCTAGAGCTGCTAAAGTGAAGGGAATAAATGATCAGGTAAAAGAGCTGAGCAGAAGATGTCAAAGGATGGCTTGAGAAAACAAAGTAAAGTATTATAATGAAATATACAGAGACCTGGAGTTTGAAAACCAAAAGGGAAGAACATGCTCAGCATGTCTCAAGCTTAAAGAACTGAAGAAAAAATCCAAGCCTTGAGTTGCAATATTGAAGAATTCTATGGGCAAAATATCAAATGATGCCGGAATACACAGAGTCAGTGTACCAAAAATAATTGGTCCACATTTAGCCATGCCAGGAGGTAGCACATGACCAAGAACTGATGGTACTGAAGGAAGAAGTCCAAGCCACAGTGAAGGCATTGATGAAAAACAAGGCTCCAGGAATGACAGAAAACCAATTGAGATGTTTCAACAAAGGGATGCAATGCTGGAAGCACTCATTCATCTATGCCAAGAAATTTGGAAGACAGCTACCTGGCTAAATGACTGGAAGAGACCCGTATCTGTGCCCCTTCCAAAGAAACATAATCCAACAGAATGGGGTAATTATCCAACAATATAATTATATATATAGTATCCCCCAAAAGGAGTGATGAAGGAAACCAGGTGCACCACAGCTCCCCAGGAAAGTGGAAGGATCCACTGGCTCCCTGGAGAAAAATGGTCCACGTGTTGAGTCCCACGCAAAAGATAGTGGCCCGGTCCTGTGCCATCCCTATTATTGGTTATGGATCAGACCATTGTAATCTATAGGGTTTTCATTGGCTGATTTTTGGACATAGATCGCCAGACCTTTCTTCCTAGTCTTTCTTAGTCTGGAATCTCTGCTGAAACCTCTTCAGCATCAAAGCAACATACAAAGCTTCACTGACAGAAAGGCGGTGGTTGCATGTGAAGTGCACTGGCCGTGTGATGGTTAAGGTTGCTTGTCAGCATGGCTGGGACATGCTTCTCAGTGGCTTGGCAGCTATGATGTAGTTTGGCAGCTATGCAATAATATAATCCTCTCCATAATGAGATCTGATACAAGGTAATCACTTTCATGACGAAATCTGCTCTGAGTAGCCAATCAGCCTAAAGGAAGTTTCCTTGGGGGATGTGGCCAGCATTCAATATATGTGGACTTTCTGGCAAAGCTTGTGGGCTTTTGCTTGCTCTAGATCCTGCAGTTGCCTCCTGTTCATCTGACCTCCGGTTCTTGGGACTTGAGCTAGCACCTTACCTGCCGATCTTGGAACTCGTCAGCCTCGGCAGCTTGTGAACCAGAGGCCTGCTGTCTGACCTGCTGATCTTAAATTCGCCGGCCCCAAACCTCAAGCCTGACCCATGGACTTGGGACTTTCCAACCTCTACAACCACATGAGCCATTTCTTTGATATAAATCTCTCTCTCTGTATATGCTTCCCTGGTTTGGCTTCTCTAGGTAACCTAGCCTAAGACAGGCCAGGAATCAAACCCAGGTCTCGCATTTGGAAGGTGAGCATTCTACCACGGAGCCACCACGATGCCCTTACTTACATTTGTGTCTGCAGCCAATATTTGCATACAACTTTAGTTGATTCCTGAATGCACAAAGAACACACAACTTGAATCTGGCTACAGGATGGAAAGCTCTTTCATGTGGTTTTGACCTGAGGCTATTTTGTGATGACCGTGATGGATTGGTTTGCTTGATATTCATTGTACCCTCCTTCAAGTGTACCCACTGAAAAGCAGAAAAATGGCACTTCTTTGAGTCTTTGCAGTGAAAGTTCTTCATACGAATTAGGCTCCATCATCTAGATTCACTCCCGTCAGGTGGGGAGGTGGAGGTGACGCAGAGGCCATCTTCTTGCCCTTTGGCTGTTTTCTGTCAGGGCAAGTGTGTTAGAGTGAGGTGGGGTTCTCTTCAGCAACATTCTAGTGCTTAGTCACTAGCTTTGTGGGTGTCAGTGAGGACAAAGTTGCTCTTTTTTCAAAGATGGTAAGGATGGTAAGACTTTGTCTCAAGTACTTCAGACATGTTATCAGGAAGAACCAGTCCCTGGAGAAGGACATCATGCTTGGTAAAGTAGACAGTCAGTGTAAAAGACGAAGACGCTCAGCGAGATGAACTGAGGATGTGGCTACAACAATGGGCTCTAGCATAACAATGAATGGGGGGATGGCGCAGGACTGGGCAGTGTTTTGTTCTGTGGTACATGGGTCACTCTGCGAGTCAGAACCGACTCGATGGCACGTAACGGCAGCAACAACCACGTTATGCTGATTCCCCAAATTCACACACAAACTGCTTCACAAGCAAAGGCTTCTTTGTTCTGGTGGTTTGTGTGTTCAAGTAGTTTTTTTTGGCAGGTATTTGTTGTCTCTGTCTAGGAAATATGCCATGAGGGGAAGCCAGTGGGGGTTCTTCATAGCATGTCTAAAGAACCACCCAGAAACAGGAGATAATGTAGGAAGGGCCAGCCCTCTAATCTAACCTAACCTAACCTCTAACAAAGGGGCAGAGTTGAATGAAGCATGCAGCCTATTAGGGTAAGGCCAACATTATAGCCACCCTGCTGCCTTTTTAGTGAGGTGAAAGGCATATGTGAACATAGAGAAGAACGGTCTCTGGAAGAGGCAGACCTCAGGTTTTTGTGTTTGAATTCTATTTGGCACTTAGCCATTTTGTTTCCTTTTCTTGTCTTTCCTGGTCCTTCAGGAATCTGTTCCCACTGGTTTTATAAATGTTCTACAGTAGTCAGTTAACTACCTGAAAAAAAATGAAGCTAGAAATCTTCCTCATGCCAAACGTCAAAATTAATTCCTGCTGTGTTAAAAAAAAATGTAAAAATTGAATCTTTAAAAGAATCAGAGTAAAATATGGGTGGATAGTTATGCTGAAAATAACTTACATGTCCATCAACAGGGGAATGGTTAAATAAATATATTCATAATGAAGTACCATGAAATAATTACAAACTATGAGATGAATCTAAGTTTACTGATCTGGAAAGATGACTATGGTGAACCTGTAAGTAATAAACACAAGATGCCAAACAATATGTACAGTGTGATCCCATTTTTAATTGTATAAATATGGACCCTAACTCTATATTTATGTGTGCATATAATGGTAGAAAAAGACTAACAGGGTATGTACCAAACTGTAAAGGGGAACAGATAGATAGGGAGGAGTCGGAGAAAGGAGTACTTTTATTTTTTACTTTAAATAATATTTTTTCAAGTGAAATATTACTATTCATGAATTATTTCTAGTGTTCCATATTTTTTCTAAATTTTATTTTGTTGTTGTTGCTAATATACACAGCAATTCAACCGTTTCTGCATGCACATTTCAGTAACACTGATTACATTTTTCGAGTTGTGCAACCATTCTCAACCTCTGAGTTGTTCCTCCCTCATTAACATAAGCTCACTGCCCTCCCCCTCCCACCAGGTCCCTATCTAATGTTTAGAGTTGCTGTTGTCAATTTGATCCCATGTAGATAGTTCTTAAAAGAGCATAATGCTCAAGGCAGCTCTTCTTGACTCATTGAGCAAAACTGTTGTTCAGTTTTAAGATTACTTCAGGGAATATTTTTGGTTTAAGGTTTAAAGATTACCTCAGGGCAATAGTTTCAGGGGTTTATCCACCCTCCATAAAAAAAAAAAAAAAGCTCCAGAAATTCTAGAGTCCATGAGAATTTGAAGTTCTGTTCTGCATTTTCCCCCTTTAGTGTTCAATATTTTTTGGAAAAAAAAAATTGAAACAATCTTTTCAAAGTGAAAAAAAGTCCGGCAAGACCATAGAGGAAATTATTTAAAAATCAAAAAACTTCCACCTAGCAAACTGGTAAAAGTATTTTCCAATCATTGAATTGTAAATGTGGAAGTTGTATCAGGGAATGTTTCGGTGTGTATATTTTTACCACAATTAAAAAAAAAAATTGCCGCAAAGAACATTGTGGTATTAATAATAATAATAATAAAATATTTGCAACATAGAACACTGTGGTAGACACTGTAATTTAGCTCACTCAACTTCCATTCCTCCATCCTTGTTTGTACAGGAAAGCTTGAAACTACATTTCTGAGACTCCTTTGCAGCTAGGATTCTGGATATGAATTAGGTTCCACCAATCAGACGCACTACCATAATATTTAGAAGACAGGTGTGAAGCAGACCCCACCTTCCTGCTGCAGTTGCTATCAGCAACCATGATTATGAAGACCCAAGTGTTTAGACGCAGCTGTGGCCATACCCAGAGCTCCAGTGTCCAATTATCAGCTTTGAGTATATCGAAAGGCAGTTGTGGGCTCAAGAAAGATACGGAAAAATACAACCATAGAAAAGACAGCAAAAGTGAAAGGAGCATAAAAGAAAACAGATACTATTGAAAGCATAAGGCCATAAAGGGCAGAAACGAGAAAACGCAAGAAGACAATGAAATGGAAAAGAAAAATTAAGGATTAGAGAAAGTGACAGAAACTGGAGACAAGCATATGAATAATTTGTATTTCCAAAGAAGGGCAAACAGTAATTAAAGATATCATTCAAGAAAACTTATTTGAAATAAAATAGGACTTGAATCTATAGACTGAAAGGGCACACACTGTCTTCCAGAAAAATGGACCCAGAGCAGTCAACATCAAAATATATTTTCTCTTGCAGGAGCTGTTTTATTTATTTATTATGTTTTAAGTGAAAGTCTACAATTCAAGTTCAGTCTGTCATACAAAAACTTATACTTTGCTATGTAACCCTAGCTGCTCTCCCCCTAATGTGACAGCACACTCCTCCTCTCCACCCTGTATTCCCCGTGTCCATTCAACCAGCTCCTGTCCCCCTCTGCCCTCTCATCTTGCCTCCAGACAGGAGTTGCCCACGTAGTCTCATGTGTCTATTTGAGCCAAGAAGCTCACTCCTCACCAGTATCATTTCCTATCTTATAGTCCATTCCAATCCCTGTCTGAAGAGTTGCCTTTGGGAATGGTTCCTGTCTTGGACTAACAGAGGGTCCAGGGGCCATGACCTCTGGGGCCCCTCCAGTCTCAGTCATACCATTAAGTCTGGTCTTTTTACACCAATTTGAGGTCTTCATCCCACTGTTCTCCTGCTCCCTCAGGGGTTCTCTGTTGTGTTCCCTGTCAGGGCAGTGACCGGTGGTAGCCAGGCACCATCTAGTCCTTCTGGTCTTGGGCTGATGGAGTCTCTGGTTTATGTGGCCCTTTCTGCCTCTTGGGCATATAACTACCTTGTGTCTTCGGTGTTCTTCATTCTCCTTTGCTGCAGGAGCTGTCTTAAACCAGGACTTTGAAACACTTCCAGTTGAGCCCTTGCTGAGAATCTGCATTTCTAACAAGTTCCCAGGTGATGTTAATGTTGCTGGTTAGGGACCAACTCTCAGAACCACTAGTAGAGCAGTGGTTCTCAAATTTTATTATACATAAGAATCCTCCAGGAATCTTGTTGAAATGTAGATTCTGATTCAGTATATCTGGGGTAGAAATGCAAGTTCTCAGCAGGGGTTTGAAGCCATGTTTTAAACCTTCAACACCATTCAGATCTTGACCTTATTCACAGCAGACAATGGTGACCCTTCTTTCCAAAGAGATCTCAGCTTCTAGCCACCAAACCTAATAAATGTGCTTTTTCTTTCCTCCATGTTCTCTCTATGCCCCCATGCCCTGGTCCCAGCTTCTTCTGTTTTGTCAGAACCTGTATCAAGTATCCCAGTCTCTTTCCTCTATCTTCAGCTTTGCTCTCTCCATGACTATTTCTCGTGAGTGCACTGTAAGTTTTATCCCACCAATTTCAAGTCTGTACTTTACTGTAAATGCTTGTTTAACTCTCCTCCATCCTCACTGGCTCCATGAGGTCAAGGACCATATCTGTCCTTGGGTTCCTATTGCCCAGTAAGTGCCTGGCAGAGTTGGTGTTAAATATACATTGAATACAGTTAAGTATTCAACTAATATTTTTCCATGTTAAATCCCTCGATTCAGTAGCTCCACTGTGCTAAGTGTCTGAAGGCACTCTCATGCACTTAAACTTCGGGGTCAAGAACGAAAGGCATCCCTTCCCAGGCAGCAGAACTTTCTGCACGCGCACTCACGGCCTCTGGCCCTTTCTGTCCCGCATCTTTGACTAACAGTCCCTGATTCCCAGGCTTTCATTCCCCCCTTACCTTATTTGTTCACTCCCTGTTTCTGCAACTATCTATGTTTTTTGGCCTGTTTTAGCCTCTGACTGCCCCACCCAGGCTGGGGCCTCCCCACCCGGTGCTGACCACTGTGGTTCCCCAGCTCAGCTCAGGCTCTTCCTCTCAGTGGCCTGTGGTCTGCTCACCTCCACCACCACTGCCTCAGTCCTGCTGCGTGGGCAGCCACACCAGTCAACTCCAAGCCTGACTATTATAAAAACAGTAGGAGGAGACTGTGGGGAGGGGAGTTTCTGGTTTCCATCAAATTAGTCAATTAGCGAGGGCTGCTGGCTCCCTCTGAATCAATCCTGGAGAAATGATGGGAGGAAACAGACTCTCAGGCAAAAACACCACCAAATAAACATGTGCATACACTTGAGGAAACTCCGGGGAGACAGACAGCTGCATTGAGCTGGTGAGCGTGTGTGCGTGAGGTTGGCGGGAGCGGGCCGAGTCTGGAGTGGACGGCAGCCACGCACAGGACAGGCAGCCACACGGAGAAAATCCTCCATCTGTGGAAATCTGGCAGCGGCTCACAGTGCTGGGCTCTGGGGGGCAAAATCCCAGCAGTGGCAAAGCCAGTGACGCCACTGTCTGAGGACTGAGCAGCCTCAGACATTTCACTTCTTCAAATCTCCATTACGATGACATTTCTAAGGTTTTCTTTTTTTAAAACAAACACTTACATAGCACTCACTTGTTCCCTCTTTACTCCTTTGTCAAACCTACTGTAAGAAATGCAAAATTTCACACATTTTATTTACTTAGGGGTCTCTGGGTGGTAGAAATGGTTAAATCCTCAGCTGCAGACTGAAAGGTGGGAGGTTTGAGCCCACCCAGAGGTGCCTCAGAAGAAAGGCCTGTGACCTACTTCTGAAGTCAGCCGTCGAAGACCCTGCGGAGCAGTTACACCCTGACACACACGAGTCGGCACTGACCCCATAGCAACTGGCGGTGGGTATTTACTCAGCAGCGAGTATAAAGTTTCCCAACTAATCAGACCATTTCAGAAGAGTGGGCATAACCTGTTTGATTCGACCTCTATTCAGATGCACATGGCACACTTCAGACCCCACTGGAAACAAATGTTTTCTCTAACCAATAGTTTGATGATAATAAAATTATTATTTTTTTTAGAATTAAGAGCCCACTGCATTGGTCAGCAAGGACAGGAATGAGACGTGTACATCGCTAGGACTCTACGCTGTAACATTAACCCATTGCTGTTGAGTTAATTCCAACTCATATTGACCTTACAGGACACAGGTGAACTGCCCCAGAGGGTTTCCAAGGACCAGTGGGTGGATTTGAACTGCCAACCTTTTGGTTCGTAGCCGTAGTAGCCCTTAACCACTTCACCAATTAAAGCAATCCAAATCCATACCTGCTTCTGTCAAATTTTTATTGAAGGCAACAAACGACCTGTCAGTACTCCAAGGAATGGTGGTTTGAGAGCACTAGCCCTGGGCATGATTAAAATCCCTTAGGAGATAGCCGTGAAATTTTAATATATGAGGGATTTTTCTTCAAGAAGTCAGCACCGTAGCCATTTTGAAATCAGGATCTATCACATCTACATTAATTATGAGACCAACAGAGAAATATATCATCAAAATTATAAGACAAGGCTGCTTATACGACCAAACACCTCATGGGATTTGGTTACTTGGTTTGGAGGTTTAGGGTCATGGTTTCATGGAACATCCCAGTTAACTGCCCTAATAACGTGTTTAGTGCTTCTGTTCTACATCCTAGGGTCTTAAAAGCTTGCAAGTCGCCATCCAGAGCACAACAAGTGGTCTGTATTCACCTGGAGCAACAGAGAAAGGAGAGTCAGGAATAGGAAGAGAAAATTGAATGCGTGGCTAACTGCTTTCTTAGCCATGGGACCAGAGGAACTGGATGGTGACCATCTACTATTACTGAACACTTTGATCAACGATTCCACAGAAGAATCCTGATTAAAAGGGGGAAAATACCAAACATAATTTCACATTCTCATAGACTCCAACCTTTCTGGAGCCATGGAGGCTGGCTGAACCTCTGAAACTATTGCCCTGAGATAATCTTTAAACCTTAAACCAAAAATAAATATGCCCTGAAATCTTAAAACCAAATAAATAGTTAAGCTTAATTAGTAAAAAAAAAAAAAAGTCTGCCTTGGGCATTATGCTCTGTTAAGTGCTATCTCTGTGGGCTCAAACTGACAACAGCAACTGGAAAAATTAGAGAGGAGCCTTAGGGGACAGTGAATTTATGATAATGGGGAAGGAACAACTCAGAAAAGGAGGATGAGAATGGTTGCACAACTTGAAAAATGTAATCCATGTCACTGGAATGTACACGTAGAAATGGTTGAATTGGTCTATGTTTTGCTGTGTATATTCTCAACAGCAACAAAAAATTAAAAAAATGTAAGACAAATTCTTGAACTAATTTTCCAACTAAGGATAAGTCCACAAAGACATAATTTAGAGAATCAAGTCATGATTTCCATCAAATAATTAGAGATTAGAATTTAATCATGTAAAGAAATGGACTTTCTCCAGGAGACAGATCCTGCCTTCCCCCCGAGGTGAGACTGTGGCCTGAGTTTGAGTCAAGGACCAGAAAAGCCCAATGTGTGTGAACATTTCTTTAAATGGAAGCACTGGACACACAGATTAAGTTCTTCCTGAACGGTGATGTCAACCCACCTATGAGAAGACGGGGGGAGCAGCACAAAATGAAGCATCTCAGATCAGCAAGACCTTCCTTTAGGCGTGTTAAGGACTGAATCGTGTCCCCCTAAAAGATACGCTGACGTCCTAACCCCTGCATGGATGAATGTGACCTTGTTTGGGGAAATAGGGTTTCTCTTTATAGATGTTAAATTTACAAAGTTAAACCAGAGTAGGGTGGGTCTTAAACCTGATCCCTTGTGAGCGGCATTTTATGAAAGAGGGTAGACATGGAACAGAGTTACACACACACAGGGAAGACAGACGACATGTGAAGATACATCTGCAAGCAAGGAACGCCAAGGATTGTCAGCAGCCATCAGAAACTAGGAGAGAGCCATGGCATGGTTTCCCCCTCAAAGTTCCCAGAAGGAACTGACATGGCTGAGAACCTGATTTAGACTTCTAGCCTCCAGAACCATGAGAAAATAAGGTTCTGTTCTTTGAAGACACTTGCTTTGTGGTATTTTGTTGTGGCAGCACTAGGAAGCTAAGAAAGGCAGACATTCACCAGCAGCACAGTTCTGACAGGGACTCTGGGGGCCAATGTAAGCTGTGCTGAGGCAGGCAACCCCTGCTCTTTGTAGCTACCGCACTTACGTTAAGTTTGCATCTCCTCAAATATACCAAAGCCTTAACTATATACACATTCAAAAACACCCATGTTTGTGGGCACATGTGAAATCTCTTCCCATCAACCTGTAGCCCCCCTGAAATGTCACAAATAGAGACATAATGAGAAAAAAGCTAGAGGCTGTTCAGATATTGACTGAATATTTTCAAATGAGGTCAGGTCAGAAAGTTTAGTAGCATCTCTGTTGAAACTGAAAAAAAACTGACTGTACTCGTGAAGGGTATGCTTATTAGTTCAAATAGATACATGAGACTAAATGGGCAGCTCCTGTCCGGAGGCGGGATGCAAAGGCAGAAAGGGATAGGAGCTGGTTGAATGGACACGGGAAACCAGGGGTAGAAAGGAGGAGTATGCTGTCACATTATAGGGATTGCAACTTGGGTCACGTAACAATGTGTGTACAAATCTCTGTATGAGAAATTAACTTGAGCTGTGAATTTTCACCTAAAGCACAATTAAAAAAACAGAAACTGTTGCTCGCAGTGAGTATTAAAAGGGTATTGAATGTAAGATATACTAAATGTTTATAGTCTACAGGGAAACCCTGGTGGCGCAGTGGTTAAGTGCTACAGCTGCTAACCAAGAGGTCAGCAGTTCAAATCCGCCAGGTGCTCCTTGGAAACTCTATTGGGCAGTTCTACTCTGTCCTATAGGGTTGGTACGAGTCGTAAATCAACTCGACGGCAGTGGGCTTGGGTTTTTTTTTTTTTTTTTTTTGGCTATAGTCTATAGGCAGACATTACTTATTTCACTGGGCAAATCTGCTGCCAAAGACTTCTTTAAAGTGTGAAAAAGCAAAGATGTCACATTAAGGACAAAGGTGTGCCTGACCCAAGCCATGGTATTTTCAATCACCTCATATGCATGTGAAAGCTAGACAGTGAATAAGGAAGACTGAAAAAGAATTGATGTCTTTGAATTATGGGGTCGATGAAGAATATGAAATATACCATGGACCGCTGGAAAAATGAACGTGGAAGAAGTACAGACAGAATGCTCCTAAGGAACAAGAATGGTCAGACTTCGTCTCATGTACTTTGGACACGTTATCAGGAGGGACCAATCCCAGGAGAAAGGCACCACGCTTGGAAAAGGAGAGGGTCAGCGAAGAAGAGGAACACCTTTGAGACTGACACAGTGGCTGCAACAATGGGCTCAAGCGTAACAACAATTGCGAAATTGGTACAGGACGGGGCAGTGTTCCGTTCTGTTGTATGCAGGGTTGCTGTGAGTCCGAACTGACTTGATGGCACCTAACAACAACGCTGGCAGAAAAACACATTCCTATACACACCAAACGGGAAAGCTCTTGGCCATCTGCCAGAGCATCGGATCACATATTTGGGCCACTGTCCCACTGTCCCATTTATTTTGAACATGAAGAAATGAACTTCTGATGGAACACTCTCAAAATGTCTTTTTAAGTAAACCCCTCTATTTCAGTGACTCTACTGGAGAGGTTGTGGACAAAAGATTAATTTATGTGATTCTACTGTGTGCCGTCAAGTCACTTTCAACTCATAGCGACCCTATAGGACAGAGCAGAATTGCCCCCAAAGAATTTCCTTGGCTGTAATCCTTAGAGGAGCAGATTGCCAGGTCTCTTCTCCCACAGAGCAGCTGGTGGGTTTGAACTGCCAGCCTTTCCATGAGCCGCCAAGCACTTAACCATTGCACCACCCAGGCTCCTTTCTTAATTTATGTGATAATACCCCCTAAATATATTCTATGAACATACCAAAAAGAAGTGTAAACAAGTTAATATATAAAATGTAGACAGCTTTATCTTCAATACACTGTAGCAAATAATACTGGATTTGTTCAACTACTTGAAGTAATTTATATAAATATATAAATTATATATATATAATTATATATAAATTATATAAATATGTAGCTACATAAAACATTTAAAACTTTAAAAAATCTAATTATTAATAAAAAAAAATTCCCACAAAGACATCAGCTCAGCAGTTGGGTCACACAGGCTGTGTTCAATCAATTTCACAAAGTGCTTGGCTCCACATCACAGGGCAGGACGGCCCTAAGTGCAAATGGCAGAGGAACCTCCCTGGGTACTTCCTCCCATCTTGCATCCAGGTCATGAGGGAGCAGCAAGCTCCATGACTACAGCCACAATATATCTGATGCCATGGTGCAAATGTGGCACTTGGATGTGTCAGACTGGTCATGCGGTGAGGCTGGCAGGACAGAAGAGAAGGAACTGGAGTGATCTCCCGCCAGAGCCGCACTGCCGGGAGTCATTTCAGCCTGCTCCCTTTCCTGCTCGATTTCAGGAGGGCTACCTTCTGCAGTTTCACATAAGCCCTGTCCCCATTTTTACAGCAGCGCCATTTTACTCAGGTTTAAAATTCTGACTTATGTTATAATAAACGCCTCATCTGCCCTCAGACAGACAGCATGGCGGTGTTTGCACTCCTCATCCAGATTTCTAAAAACCGATGGCAGTAAGTAAAGACAAGACGCTGATTAGTTTCTCTTTTTATTAAAGTTCTGTTTTTCTAAGGAATATATTATGCTTAAAGTTCAGTACCATAAATAAAGGTTAGACTTTAAATCTTCTATTTTGTTTTTTAAAAATGTAAACGCAAAGGAAAATAATTCACCCCTCCCTCCCCAACCAGACTCAATGTATAAATTTTAAAAAAAAAAGGTCTTCCTTTCAGGTAAGTTCTTCCTTCAGAATGAGTAGCACAGCCTTTACTAAAAAAGGCCGTCATCCTCCTGGGCTACAAGGACATGGCACGAATGACCGGTGCCCACCGTGAAATGGGTCTGTGGCTGAAGTCCACCTCCTCTTGCCAAGCCTAGTCCGTGGCTCTTCTCTTTCCATTCAGTGTCCAAGGACACGGACGGCGCCAAGGCATGGAGCACAGGACACCGGGATGAACAGGACATGCAGGCTGGCATACCGCAGAAGCTAGACCAGGCCAGCGTTGCCCGAGCATTCTGGATGAGTGCTAGGCACAGAATGTCAGAGCTGGAAGGATTCTCAGAAATCATCTCAACAGCTTACAAATAAAGAACTTGAGCCTTCTGGGCCTCAATCAATGAGTCTTTTAATATTGGAGATAATGATGAGACAATTTTATGGAATACTCTGATATACTTATTTTTCTAAAGCTATTTAAACCTCCTAAGTTTATACGTCAACTTCAAATATTAAGTCTAAACCAATATACTAGGCTGAGAACTAATTTTAAGCATAATTTATAACATTTTCATTGGTCTTAACAAAAATAGGTATCCAATAAGAAAAATGTAAGGGTTACTTATTTTTAAGAGAGAAAAGGAAGCTTTTCAGAAGAACATTGGAGGGATCTACATTGACTACCTGCTTGCCACTATCTTTAAAGCTGTCAGTTCAAGTCTACTGACAGGGCTTTTGCTTCCCTCCTGTAAATTCTGTTCTTGAAAACCTGAGGTAATTTCATTCGCTATTTCTGACAACTGTTACTTTAATATGATCAAAAGGAACCTAAGTCTGAACTGAAAACCGAGGTAGTCATCTTTTTTTAAGCACATGACCCTTTTTGCATCCCAAAGAGACTCCAGTCTACTGTTCCTAACTCAGTTGCTCTCCACTCCTCTTCCCTGGCCCTTGCTTCCCCCACACCTGCGCCTATTCAGTCTCTTTCACGGTGACCTGGTTTTGTCTTCATGAACACGAAGGGCACCGCCCATCACAGGATAACAATACTTAGGCCATTTCAAATTCTTCAGTTTACAGCTGAATTCTAGCCTTGAAATCTCAAGGTTTTAAAAGACATCCTTCATCTTTGCTTCACTGTCATATTCTAAGTGACCAAAACTTGCATCTTTAAAACTTCTTACAGGTTGGGTGGCCTTCTAAGTCTTCACTGAGTTCACAATGGAAAATCAGCGATGTGCAACTTTTTAAGCCTTACTAAAAAGGAAGGAAGACACTAACGCAGCTAGACACCGTCAGGAACTCAAGATTTCTTGATAAACTTCGTCAAGCTTCATCTTTGTGCAAAGAAAACACTGGACTACCAGATTCCAAGCTTAATAAATACATATAGAAAAAATGTCATCTATAATTCTTTTCTCCAGAAAGTCATTTGTGCAAATATAATTATATCAATAAAAAATAAAAGCAAAAAAATATCTTTCAAGTAGAAAAAGCACCATGCTTGGAAACAATACTACCTAAGTGGCATTACTGTACAACAGTCAAAAGATAATCGAATCTTTCACTGTGAATCTCAAATATATTTCTAATCCATAGCATTTTTGGTGATATTCTTTATATAACTTAGAAGAATGATTCATAATCACGATATGCATTTAAGTTTATATTATTGTACGTTTCTTTAAAAGTATACGCTATGCTTTTTTCTGACCTTGCACAATTTAATGCATGCATGCCATGGGCAGAAAACCAAGCACTGGTATGCACGCCATTACAATTAACTTCTCTTTTGCTGAAGGTGGCTATGTTAGAGACCCCCAGCTTTCCACAACGACAAGTACCTCCAACTTAAAACTGCATGCAAATATGCCTTTTTAAGTTTATGTATTAAAAAAAGTGACTTCCCTTTACGCTGGGGTTGCTGTTTGGCTCTCATGCCAAATAGTCCATTGGAAATACTCCTTAGGAATTATGTCTCTTACTCCTTTAGCACAATTTCTTCAGTGAAGTGCTCCGTAATTGTATGCTGATTAAAGGGCCAACCAATGAAAGAAAGAACGAATAAATGGATGGATGCTTGTCTGAAGGTTCTGTTTAAAATGCCTCAGGACTTAATTAACATTAGACAGAAAAATCGGGCATCAACCATCATTGAAGACTTTGAAGTTGGAATTACTAGGTAGAATTGGTAACCTCTGGCACCAGAGCAAACTTGCTTCTGGAGAGCAGAATCTATAAGGCAAAATGAGGAGTGTGAATACAGGAGGTGAAGGACATTTAAAGCAAAGGCAATTTACAACTTCCATAGACTGAGCCATACTTTACGCCGTAAAGTGGATCCTGTTGGATAGGCACTACACCAAACTTATACTTTGCTATTAGTAAACATTCCAGACCATCTAGTTTTGACTTACAGTCTCCCTCTTTTCCATAAAAAAAAAATTTCAGATCATATTAGAAATTCTTCTGTAACAATATCTTGGCCAGCCTGAAAATAAATGCATACCTGTCTGTACTGGAATTTCTCTTATATCGTCATTGGTCAAAAAAGAGGAGTTTTGTTTCTGTTGGGTTACAGTTACCATAACTATTACCTGAAAAAAATACAATGATGTTTCTTCGGTTTACACGTCATCAGTGTTTTTACAGGACAGACTTTTTTCTCTCTGCTTCCACATTTTTTCAGGTCATTATTAAACTAACGGAGAATACAGTTGGAAGCTGAGCTCTGAAGACCAGTGAATACAGATACAGCTGGAAGAGGACTATCAAGACACCTCCGATGGTTTAGTAGTAAAACTACTACACAGCTGGTCTGAAAAGGGCATGGATGGTTAAATCGTAACAGTTAGCAAAAACAACTGAAAAAAACTCTGGAACAACAAGGCATCATACGAAAAACACCAAACCAAATCCATTGCTTTCCAGTCAATTCCGACTCATAGCAACCCTATAGGAAAGAGTAGAACTGCCCCACAGGGTTCCCAAGGAGTGGCTGGTGGATTTGAACTGCCGACATCTCAGTTTGCAGCCAAGCTCTTAACAACTGCGCCACCAGGGCTCCAAAAGGCATGACAGTGACTAAAAATCTCAATTCAATTATTTTCTGTAAATCAAAGGATGACTGGTAGTTTTGAGGGCAGGATCCACAACGTGTAATGTTGCGATAATTAGCTGTTGTTTAGGGTTATCAGTATTGACAATGAACTTCTCTATCACTTTAGGTTAATGAAAATGCTGAGGTATGTATCAGTCTGAAAATTCCACTAATTATCCCATTTTCAAAGGAAAACTTCAAGAAGATTATGTGTCTTGAAAAATAAAAAGACTGGGTGACTTGGAATTTCTTCTACTTCTCCACGCTCTGAGGCTGTTGGGCTGTTGATGAGGAGTGACAGCTGTGAAGCTCTGCTTCAAGGTCTGACGTAGTCAGCACTTCCAAGACAAGGTCAGGAACGCTACTTCTGCCATCTGCATGGGCTGGTACCCGCCTAGGTTTTGTGCTTTTTTCAGAGAAACACGACACAAAGGAATGTCTTGGGAGTTCACTTCTCCATTCCTAGTGCCACACACACAAAAGAAATCCAGCCAGCAGAGGGAACAGATTGACTAGCAGGAGCCAGAGGGTGACCACCAGGCTGGAGGAACGGGAACAGAGATCTAGGGTTGAAAACAAGAAATTGACATTCTGTAGACAGTTTTGGAGTAGATTATTAAAAAAAAAAAAAAACCAAACCCGTTGCCGTCAAGTTGATTCCAACACGTAGTGACTGTATTGGACAGAGGAGAACTGCCCCATATGGTTTCCAAGGAGCGCCTGGTGGATTCAAACTGCCGACCTTTTGGTTAGCAGGTGTAGCTCTTAAGCACTGCGCCACCAGGGTTTTCAATACATCATAGCAACTAAATATTGAGAGATGAGTACAGGTGATTATTAAAAGGTGAACAAGGACCACCTTGGAAAGCAGAATCAAGACCGACTTTCTGAAACCCAGATACACAATATGTTTTTAAAAAATATTTACAGATATAAAATACTAATGGAAGAAGAAACAAAATTTGTATCTACCATATCAAGGTTAAAAAAAGGCACCTGAGAAAAGGACTAAAGACTAAAAGTTAAAGATGTCACATAGAAGAGTAAATAGAAATCTTGACAGGACTCTCTTCTTCTACTCTTTCTCGTCCCTTCTAGATAAAGTGGCCATATAGTTTATCACCCTAAACCAGGGCATTCTGAGAATAAAAGAGAGTGCTATTAATAACTACACCAAGACAACAGACACACAGACTATCCCAGGCAAACCAGGGCATACAGCCCTCTATTTCTGCAAATCTATCCATCTATCCCACCACCCATCTATCAGTTTGTGGTACTATGCTGGCTTGTGTGCTGCTATGATGCTGAAAGCTATGCTACCGGTATTTCAAATACCAGTAGGGTCACCTGGTCACCTGAAACTTGGTTTCAGCAGAGCTTCCAGACTGAGAAAGACTAGGAGGAAAGGCCTGGCAACCTACTTCTGAAAACCATATGGATCACAACAGAACACTGTCCGACTAGCTTGCTTTGGACATGTCATCAGGAGAGATCAATCATTAGAAAAGAACGTCATGTTCAGTAAAGCAGAAGGCCAGTAAGGGCCAGGGAGACCCTCAGTGTGATGGATTGGCATAATAGCCATACTGATGAACTGGAACATGCTGGCAACTGGGAGGATGATGCAGGACTGGGCAACGTTTCATTTTGTTGTACATAAGGCCGCCATGATTTGGAGTCAACGGCAGCTAACAACAATCCATCTATCCATATTAATCACCCAAGACTTGATTCCAAAACAGCTGTGGATACTAGGAGTATTTTTTAATGATAGCTGTTCTCGTGGCTAAGTCTGTTTTCCGAAAGAATTCTCATAATGGAAAACGTTTTTATAACAGTCAGGAGGCTGGGCCAACTTCACTTTAAGGATGAGTTGTCCTTTTTAATGTTTTGAACAATAAAGATGGGCCTCTAGAGAACCAACCAAGTTCCACTTATGAGTAGCTTAAAAGTAAGAAAAACAGGGGTGGTCTTCAGCTACAGAATGAGTAAAATGACAATGTCAAGGCAATGGAGGCTGTTCTGAGCACTACGCAGTGTGGAAGGAGTATTTAAAAAAATTATTTCACTGCCTGCAATCCAGGTAACCCATGAGGAACTCTCCAATAGGATCAGCTAGCATTTGTTAAATCCTAGAAAATGCCTACGTAGCCTAGAACAGTGCTTTTCAAAGTATGGGCGGTGAACCAACAGCATCAGCACTCACCTGGGAACTTATTTAAAACACGAATTCTCAGGCTCCCACTCAGACCTTCTGAGTCAGAAACTCTAGGGGTGCAGCCCAGCAGTCTGTGCTTTAACATGATGCTACCGCACACTAAAGTTTGAGAACCTCTGGCCTAGAGCTGGGCTGTTCAACATGGTGACCACTAGCTATGCTTGGCTATTTGAATTAAAATGAATCAAAATTAAATAAAATTCCAAATTTAGTTCCCCAGTTGCGCTAGCCGTATTACACATGTTCAGTTATTGATTGTTGCTAATTACTACCGTATTAGACAATGCAGATTACGGAACATTGCCAGGTTCTACTGGACAAGTTCTGACCCAGAACACTAGGTACAGTGAGTGGAGCTGGCTGGAGCAAGGAATGGACCTAGAGTCACTAATACAGAGGCATATCCCTTTAGCACCTAGCTCTTAATTTGGCTCAAAGGAAACAGGAAGAAAACTAGCTCTGTTTATTCACTCTTGGTACTAACAGTTCACAAACTATTAAAACATTAATGGCAGCTCTAGAACACCTTTTATCCTTCAAAAAACATTGTACCTTCTGTGAAAGTACTGTTCAAAAAGAAAAAAGAATTCAGCATGGGTGTTTCAAATGAACTGGAGTTAATCACACCTGGGTTTGGATCTGAACAGAATTATTTATCAGCCATGACTGAGGATACGTTACTTAACCGCTCTACACCTTAGTCTTCTCACACGTAAAATAATGATAATAGTTCCTACCTCATTAGGTTTTGTGCTGATTAAATGCAATGACATATATAAAGCACTTGGCCAAGTGTCTAGTACTCAATAAACAGAAGTAAAAATAACTCCCAGAATTTGCAGAAACCAGGAAGAATCTAGGAATAAGTCTATCATATTCACTAATGCAAAATGTTTTAGGCAATATAAAACAACTATCTAACCACACTCAAACACTCAGAAGTGATGAACAGAGAAAAGGAGGAGAAAAGATGGGAGCTGCACATCCTAAAAGAAACTGCCAATGTTAGAAGAGGCTATGCGGACTAACCACTTGTGGGGAAATAATGCAGAAAAGTCGGGGGACAGGAATATCTTTTCACACTTCTTCCAGAATACTGGCAGTTTTAACGCTTTTAAAAACCAAAAACAACCCAAACCTGTTGCCATCAAGTTGATTCAGACCCATAGCAACCTTAGTGCTTTTAAGGTACACTTCAATACTCCAAATATACTTTAATTCATTAGACAGATTAGAGATGATCATTGGATTAATAGCTTCATTGTAGAGTAGTTCTAATTATTTAAAGTACCAAATATTATTTTTACCAGTTTGGTGGGTCATAAACAGTGTACTAAAAAAGAAACAAACTAAACGTTCACTTGAAGCTTAATAAAAGTTAATAAAAAAAAAAAAAAAGAAACAAACTATTCACTTTAATAGTCTGTGTAATTTGGCCTCGCCTCTGGCACATAATTTATATATAGTAAAGGTTCAGTGTGTGATTTATTCATGCACGCTAACAAAATGGGAAGTAAGGTATTTTATGATTGCAACAGTGATGTTTATGAAGTTTTAAAAAACGAGACTAAAAGGTAGGTCTCCTTGTAGTGTTACACATTTTTCACAATTGTGTCCGCTGTTTGGAGCTTACAATGCTCTTTTGAGCATGTGTCCTTACAGAGCTGGTAAGTTCATGGGAAAAGCTATCACTTCATGGTATCACAGACTCAGAATAATAAACTGATCCTAAACAATATAAATGGAAACCCTGGTGCTGTAGTGGTTAAGAGCTACAGCTGCTAACCAAAAGGTCAGCTGTTCAAATCCACCCGGCGCTCCTTGGAAACCCCATGGGGCAGTTCTACTCTGTCCTATAGGGTCGCTATGAGTCAGAATTGACTTCATGGCAATGGGTTTAATGGATAAATGATATAAATAACAAACTGTCTGATAAGGAAGGGGCAGGGTAAGAAGAAGAATGGAAGGCACCAGTTGATGGACATGGAAGGCACCAGCTGATGGACTTGGAAGGGGTGGTTTGCAATCTCTACTCCCACCGCCCCCCCACCCCCAACACACATCTGTTCAACAGATTCACTTGTCTTTGTTATACTTGAAGGACAGGAACTTCATCATCTCATGGCTCCTCAACCCCATCTGGCTTTCTGATTATACACATTCTTCTATGCATACTCTCCTAAGATCCCTACCCCCACCCCAGCTGGAGGTAGCTCTCCTTCACTCTTAACTCTAACTGCTACTGGCCCAGATGCCTGCTGATCTCTTGGATGATAAAATGTTAACAGTTTCTTGTAATTAACTCTAGGGTTAGGTCTGAAATAGCAGCTCAATCAGAACTACCCTTTAATTCTAGCCACAACAACAACAAATTGTCATCCCATTAGCTTGACACTAAGTAAAAGTTAACTGAGCACATTTAACGCCATTCATGTACTGAAACACGTGTTGTATGCCACATTAAAAGGACCTTCAATTCATATGCCATCACTGTCGCGAGAGCAGAAAACTCCACGGATTCACTGGAGTGCTGTGCAGAAAAGAGTTAACGAAGCAGGGCTGAAACCGCTGTCCTTACGAGGTCCTGCTTACGGGGCTGGCCCCGGCCGGTGTCTGCGAGCTGGTTTCCTCCACACTTAGCCCACTTACCTTTCTCCTTGGCTGCTCTGGTTTCCTGTCCTTTTGCTGTAATAAATGTTAGCTGTAAGAACCATTATATGCTGAGTCTTATAAGTCCTTCTAGAGAATTATCAAACCTGCGGGTGGTCTTGGAGGCCCCCGACCCAAGTACAAATCTTCCTAAACTCACCCTCCAATTACAGCTTCTGTCTAGATAAAGATGCCACAATTTGGGAAAGAAAGGAAATAAAATCAGAGTCTTAAGAGGTGGAGAAACTTGGACTTGTAAACTGATTGTAGCTCTCTATTTTCAACCAGATTATGAAACACGCAAAGGGTTACATATTTCCATTGAAAGAATACTTCAATGGAGAAAATAAAACATCGTATAAGATTTTTATTATTAATATTCTAATACGTCATATTGCCATAAAATCTTAGAGGTCATTTAAACCAAAGCCTTAGTTGAGAGTTTATGATTTCTACTTTTGTAACTCCTAGCAATGGGTCATCAGCCACACTCTGTACGTCTTCAGTAATGGGGAAATGCCTTCTTCTCAAGTCAGTCTTTCCTTTCCCCTCCTGGTTCTAAAGGATTGAGCTGGAATCTTTCTTCCTACAACTACAAACTCTTGATTCCAATGCTACCCTCTGGAGTCTCACAGAATGAGTGTAACATCTCTCAATGAAAACCACCTTCTCTTTGCCACTTCTATCTTTCCATCTCACTTTGTGTGAGTGTATTTGTGTCTCCTTGCGCCTTTCTCTTTTTTGTGGTACGTCAATCCCTTCGAGTATCTTTCCCTCTCTTTTCACCTGGTTATAACAAGACTAAAATATATTTAATTGCTTTTTGTATTTAATGAGCAGAATTTTGTTTTTTCTACTCTTGATTTGAAAATGAAGAGATGACCTTCAATACATTTTTTGTGTGAGTCAGGGGTTCTTCACACAGAAAGGTTCATCTACCTCAAGTTTCTAATATTAGTGGGCAGGAAGAACTTTTGCATAAAACTGCAACTAGAAGAAGCTCAACGTGTTTTAGAGCCCCCTTGAAAATAATTTTCAACATTGTGCTTTTTCCCTCTTTACTCCAACTACAGAGACTACTCACCCAGTGGTAGAGCTCGGGTCAGGTTAGAAACTGGAGGATCTGTTTCTGGAGGACAGAGCTCACAGAAGTCCCAACACGATGGGCAGAGCAGATTTCCCCCATGAATCCAGCCATTCATCTGAATACTGACAGGGAGGACCTGCCCGGCCCGACTACACAAATAGGAAGTATTTTGGACCCAAACCTTTAGACCTTGAGGAGAACAAGAAACCTTCACACAGGGGGAAAAAAAAAAAAAAATCAGGTCAGTGAGTCTACAAAGAGAGATTTCACCTTCAATTGCCAGAACAGACATAAAAAAAAAAACCAAAAAACTAACTAAATCAATTGCCGCTGACCCTATAGGACCGAGTAGAACTGCCCCATAGGGTTTCCAAGGAGTGCCTGCTGGATTTGAACTGCCGACCTTTTTGGTTAGCAGCCGTAGCTCTTAGCTACTACGCCACCAGGGTCAGAATTTACTAAAACCATTGCCTATAAAGCACTATTTGTGCTGTGGGCGTATCTTTAACCTCACATAAAGGGAGTGAGGTCATTCAGGTTCTAAAAGAATTTCACTCTGTGGTAACAGTTTTTAAATTTTGAGTCTAGTGGCTTTTTAAGAGTCTGATGAAAGCTATAAACACTTTTCCTGAAAAATACAAGCAGCACATAGCCTTATATACAATTACAGACCCCCAAAGCCAAGTTATCAAGAATACCATTTCTGTACATTCCAGCAGCTTCATGTACTCCAGCTTAAATCTAAGTCAAAGGGCATCAATCATGTGACTCCCTCCACAAGTCACTTTTTTAAGTCAAAATGTTATTAGTTCTTTTAAATTATAAAAATAATATTGGCTCAGTGTAACAAAAAAGGCATACAGCATAGGAATGTACATAATTAAAGTTTCCCACTCTTTCTACCTCAGATCCTTTGCTCAGAGATAGCAGTCACAGTGATTTTAACCAAACTGGTAACATCTTTGAAGGCAGAGCTCATATTTCATGTGCAAGGTATAATTGATGAATTCGATTTTTAAAAACTAACACTTTAAAGATAACTTTTAAAACACATAAAAATGACTGGGTGTCTTAGCCATCCAGTGCTGCTATAGCAGAAATATCACAAGTGGATGGCTTTAACAAAGGGAAATTTATTCTCTCACCATCTAGGAGGCTAGAAGCCCAAATTCAGGGTGCAAACCCCAGAGGAAGGCTTTCTCTCTGTCGCCTCTGGGGGAACATCCTTGTCATCAATCATTCCTGGTCGAGGAACTTCCCTGCACAGGGACCCTGGGTCCAAAGGACTGACTATTCTCCTGGCTCTTATTTCTTGGTGGCATGAGGTCCCCATGTCTCTCTGCTCACTTCTCTCTTTTATATCTCAAAAGACATTGACTCAAGATACAACCTAATCTTGTAGACTGAGTCCTGCCTCACTAACATAACTGCCTCCAATCCTGCCTCATTAACATCACAGAGGCAGAATTCACAACACAAAGGAAAATCACATTAGGAAACAAAATGGTGGACAATCGCACATAGGGAATCATGGCCTAGCCAAGTTGACCCACATTTTTGGGAGACACAATTCAATCCACAACATGAGGTCTTCTTCAAAGGTGTTTTCTACAAAGACTTCAAACTAATTTCAATTACACTCCGTTCACTTTAAGTATTTCTGGAACTTCTCTCTTGGTACTACCTTCAAAACCAGTGCATGCTAGCTCCTGTCTGGAGGGGAGATGAGAAGGCCAAGGGGGACAGAAGCTGGCTGAATGGACACAGGAATATAGGCTGGAGAAAAGGAGTGTGCTGCCTCATTAGGGGGGAGCAACTAGGGGTATACAGCAAGGTGTATATAAATTTTTGTATGAGAGACTGACTTGATTTGTAAACTTTCACTTAAAGCACCATTAAAAAAAAAACAAAAACAAAAACCAGTGCATGCTTGTGAATATGTCTGATGGGGGCACGCTTTTAGCCTTTCTAAGTAGATTTAATTTTTGGAAATAGTCTAAAGTTGCCCAGAATGAAGTCTAGTAAAGATAGATGACTCAACTGATTGCAAACTGGTTGTTAAGCTGTTGCACGTTAGGCACAGAAGAGACAGCAAGCACAGGTGGAGGAAGACAGATGGCATGCCACGTGAAGACAGCCACGGAACCAAAGAACAGAAGCTGAAGAGAGAAAAGGACCTTCCCTCAGAAACGAGACAGAGAGACAGGCACAGAAGAGAGAGTACTTCCCTTAGAGCTGCACCCTGAATTAGGACTTCTGGTCTCCTAAGCTGTAAGAAAATAAATTTCTGTTCATTAAAGCCACTCATTTGTGGTATTTCTATCACAGCAGTACCAAAAACTAAGACACTGGTTAACACAGGTTAATGTAAGTATGATGCAAAATACTAAGACTGATTTTCTTAGATGGCTATTTAACTATTTCTAATGGAAATTTCAAGAGAAGAGATCTAAAAGTATCTTTGAATAGTCATTTTTGAAATAACTATCATCAGTTAAGTTGAAATATAACACTCATTTGGAAATTTAAGTTATAATAGCTAGCAAGAAAACCTACAACAAAGTATGACCTCATAGAATTCCACAATCAATGATCCACATCTGTAAAGTATTACCATAACTACAGTGCAATGTAACCATCTGTCATGGATTGAATTATGTCCCCCCTAAAAGGCATGTATCAACTTGGTTAGGCCATGTGTGGTTGTTCTCCACTTTGTGACTGTAATTTTACGTTGAGAGAATTAGGGTGAAATTTGTAACACTGCCCTTACTCAGGTCACCTCTCTGATACAAGGTAAAGGGAGTTTCCCTGTGGTGTGGCCTGTACCACCTTTTACCTCTCAACAGATAAAAGGAAAGGGAAGCAAGCAGAGAGTTGGGGACCTCATACACCAAGAAAGCAGCACCAGCAGCAGAGAGCATCCTTTGGACACGGGGTCCCTGAGCCTGAGAAGCTCCTTGACCTTGAGAAGACTGAGAACAAGGACCTTCCTCCAGAGTCGACGGAGAAAGAAGGCTTTCCCCTGGAGCTGACAGCCCGAATCTGGACTTGTAACCTACTAGACTGTGAGAGAATAAATTTCTCTTTGTTAAAGCCATCCGCTTATGGTATTTCTGTTATGGCAGCACTAGATGACTAAGACACCATTCTTTTAAGTAAGAATTGATTGAGCACTGTTCTTACTGCTGAAAACGATACCAAAGAAGTCCATGACACAATGCCTGCCCTTTAGCATGTTTAGTTGAGGACAGAGGGGTGGGATATAAATATATCCCCCCCACCAAAAAAAAAAATTAACGGTGTTAGACTGTTTTATGATTTAGAGTCAATAAAAGGTACCAACAAGAGGAAAAAGAGCGCAAACAGGCAAGTTTAATGGAAGAAACAGCACTTATGTCCTAAAGATGTGCACAGGATTTGGATCACAGTGAGGCAGATTACAGGCTGGGAAACAATGTCCATGGCTTAGAGATAGAGATAGATAAGAATCATCTGGGTGTACTGATACAACAAAAGAAAGCCTTCCTTAATGAAGTTTAAGTACTCCTACTGGGAATTAAGTGTGGACAGATGAGTAAATGTATAAGCTATAGCAGGCTTAATATACCCAAGAAAGCTGAGTCAAAATCCAGCAGTAAGGAATGCCAAGACGCAACTTGATTTGCACTGAAGAACACAAGGAAGACTCAGGAATTGCTGGTACCAGTAAACAGGAAATAAAAGCTATAAGTAGAAGGATTACATTAACTTCTACTTAAGAAACAGACCCCCAGATTGCCCTCTATCTCCACAAGGAGCTGGGCCACTGTTAATTCCTAACCCAGAACACTGGAAATTTATTTTTTGCAGATAATTTCTGTTCTGGGGAACACCAAGTAAAGTGAAGGTTGAGATGGCATTTTGAAAAAAGGACTTTAAATAAAAGTTTACATATTAAATATTAAGACCCTTTGGCACTCAAAACCCACTCAGTTCCTAGAACACTGACAACTATGCATACAAGCTCAAGGTAGGATATTAGAAGTCTCCTCTGAGGAATGTGACCAGCTCAAGAAAAGAAAAACCTAATGATACAGGTATCAAAGGTTTTACAAGGAAACAGTCCTACAGTGAAGATTACAGTCAATAGGACTTACGTACATGCTCAGAGCTTCCAACTCGCTTTCGGTCAGCTCTTCAATATAAGAAGGCTGCTAGAGATCACCAAAAATAGATCCAACTCATTAAATTTCAGAATACTGAAAGGTGGAGAGAGGACAGAAAAAGAATTTACTAGCTTCCAGAGAGGGAAATAAAAAAAAAAAAATTACATAAAAACCATGAAAAATAAAAATCACACCGGAATATAAGGGAAAAATGCCTTCAGAATTCTTATGGAAAACAATTTTCAACAAGAAAATTATACCCAGCCAAACTATCATCAAGTATAAGAGTTTTTTTGTAGTGATGCTTTCAGACATGGGAGGTCTCAATTTTTTTTACTCCTATATACTCTTTCTCAAAAGCCACTAGAAGCATGTTCCACTAAAATGAAAAAAGAAACCAAGAAAGACAATGGCACAGGATCAACAAAATAGAGAATCCAATACATGAGAAAGGCAAAGAAATCTCCAGGATGATCACGACTGGAGATCCCAAGATGACAGTTTTCCTGCAAGTGTACAGGGAATCTAGTCCAGATTTGGGCAGGTCAGAAATTTCCAGAAAAGATTTTCTCAAGATGAAATTAATAGAATTCCTAAAGAATCTGACTGTATTAGAGGCGATAAGCCCTAGTGGGAGCAGAATTTTCAATTAAATTAGTGTTAAGTTCACAGAAAACTAAGCAAATGATCAAACAAGATAATAATGAATAAACACAGGGAAAAAAAATGTTGGCGAGAATTTGATAAGTAATCATTATATACTACATGGCTAAGCATTTACGTAGCTGTAGTAATAATATAAATAGTGAATACACATCTATCTAAAATTACCATGGGGAGGATGTAGAAACAGGAAGAGGATGTGGTGGGAGGAACAGATGAAAAAACAAAATCCTTATCTTCTAAAGTCAATAGATACTGCCTAAAATTGAAACATTATAAAGGAATAATATAAGCTTTTTATCAATTAGACGAAAAAAAAAAAAAATCAGCTAAGAATTGAAAGTGATACATCTGGGAAGAAGCAAATAATTACTGAAGCAATAAAAATGGGGACTGCAGGTTTTTAAAGATGTGGAATGCATGTGTACATAGAGATACATATACAAGTGTACATATGCACATATATATATTTAAATATATATATATAGATGTACATGTCTGAATGTATATATAAAAATACGCTGTATACATACATCTATTTCCTAGCTTTATCCACAGAGACAGCCTGGGAGCAGCTATACGCCAATGGCAATGAGGAGCACATCCAACTCTTAGAGATCCATACGCCACTAAAAGAAACTGGAGCTTCTCAGGGGCAGAGGAAGTACAAGATGGGCCTAGAATATCTTGGGCCAGAAAGCAAGGAAATGTTCAAAGAATGATGGGACATATCAAAAACACAGGAGCCAGGTAAATGGGGCTCTCCCTGACTAAAGCTGGGGCAACCTGAACATCAAAATAAGTAATGATAATCATGTAATATCTACTGAATAAAATGTAATCTATGAGTGAACACAAAGTATAAGAAATGAGATTTTAAAAAGCTCCTCCTCACAAAGTACTTATTACAGAAGGAAAAAAATAACTTGACAGTGGAGAAGCCTGGCAGATACCAACAGGCTAACATAGCCATAATAAAGCAAATCGAAAGGTACCACCAGAACAACACAAACATCACTTCTGTGATATACCTTCCAAAGATGCATTATCTGAATTTAATCATGAGAAAACATCAGAGAAACCAAAATCGAGAGACATTGAAGAAAAGAACTGGCCTGTAATCTTTAAAATGTTATGGAAATCAAGAAAAGACGGAGGAACTATTCCAGATTGAAGCAGACCAGAGATGTGACAACTAAATACGTTTGATATTAGATTGAATCCTATTGTGAAAAGGAGATTATTGGGATAACTGGCAAAACCTGAATGGGGTCTGGGGCCTAGATGCAACAATGTTAATTTCTTGATCTTTTTACTAGTAGCTTTGTGGTTATGTAGGAGAAATGTCCCTGTCTGTAAGAAAAAGTACTTGGGGGGAAAAGGGGTAGAATGTCAGTAACTTACACCTAAAATTAAGCCTGAGAAAAATAGATTTTTGTACCATTTTTGCAACTTTTCTGTTAAAATAAGCACATGAATAACTTAATCCATATGTTAACAGTTTAGAAATCATGCACAGTTTCCCACGTAAATGGTGGCTAGTATTAAATTAGAAAAATTAGCTGACAACACTAGGCAGAAGGAAAGCAAGTACATTCGGTCTTTGCTGATGGTATTATAAATTTGTAAAAGGCCTCTGTGCTGGTAGGAGGTTGGCAGAACATTAAAACAGCCTGAAAATGTCACCCTCCCATTAGAGTTTAACCTAATATTCTCCACTTTGCTTTAACCTAATATTCTCACTTATGGGAATCTGTTTCAAAAATAAATGTTAAAAAATGTAAAATACGTAAGTATACTTGTAAAAGCATTTTTTATATAGTTAGATGTAAAAATTAATATATAATAGTAAAGTTATTTCCCTAATTATGATACATTAAAATGATGGAATGTTCTACAGTCATGAAGAAGAGTAAATATTATGATTAGGAAAACTTGGGAAAAGGTGTTTTGCTCCCCATAAAAAGTACTAAATGAAGGCACTAAAGCAAAATTAACTATTGTGATTACAACTAAGTCAAAATTATGTATTTAATCAATCATACATCTTTAATGGAACTTAACAATCAAAGTGGTGGCTGGATTACAGTCATTAAATTACTGCTGGAAAATGTTTATTTTTAATTGTCATTTACAAGGTTAAAAATTTTATATGAATTGCATGGTGTGTGAATTATATCTCAATAAAGCTGTTAAAATAAAGTTCATTTTAAAAGTAACTTTTAAAATAACTGTTCAGTTCTGTGATGGTTAATGTTACATGTCAACTTGGCTGGGCTACGATTCTCCATGGTTTGGGAGTTGCTCTTCCATAATGTAATCACCTTCCATTTTGTGATCTGATGTGAGCAGCCAATAAGTTGAAAGGGGTGTTTCCTTGGGGGTGTGGCCTGTCTCCAGTATATACATGGAGGTTCTGGCAAAGCTTCCTCTCTCTCTCGACTCTGCACTCTTCTTGTCGCCTGACCTCTAGTTCTTGGGACATAAGTCTTCAAAAGTCTCCAGCCTGCCACCTGACCTGCAGATCTTGGACTTGCCAGCTCCTAAAACCCCGTGAGCCAGAGGGGTTCCCAGCCTGCCATCAGACCCATGGATGTGAAACTTGCCTGCCCCCACAGTGGCATGAACCATTTCCTTGAAGTAACTCTCTCTATATTTACATATATGTTTCACTGGTTTTGCTCCTCTAGAGAACCCAGACTAAGACAAGTTCCCAGCTACAGAAGTCTATTTAGCTCTGTGGCTAAAATGATAAGGAACTCTTCCTATTTTTCAGTTCTCAGGAACACACTTTCCTCCCCAACATACATTGGTAGGGTATGGAATAGTCATTAAGTTGGATGCTCTGAAGTTACAGAATGCCCATACCTTAATAAGTTCTTAATATGGTGATGTTGGCCATTTTGTATCAGATATGCAAATAAGATAATTAAAAAAATTGTAGTCTGCCCCCTTTTGGATTTCTAATTTCAAAGAAAAAATCTATTATTAATCAGTACTTGACTTGTTAATTCTTAAAATCTATGCTTTCCTCAGGCCTTTTAAAATAAAATTGTAAGTTTTTATTGTATTACAAAAAGTAATATTTGTTCAAGAAAAAAATTGCTTATTTACTGTAATTTCTTTAGGATATATGTCTAGAAGTAAGATTATTATGAAACTTTACTGATATACAGCAATTATGTATTTTTTAAACAGAAGGAGACAGGCAATTTCTCTGAAAGAAATGTTTTCAGGAAACACAAGCAACCAAACTAATATTTACATAAATAAACAAGATAAGTTAAAGTATTAATCAATAAACTAATTTAACTATATAGATACAAACATATAAAATATATAAATATAAACACTGTATAACACTATAAAATTATATAACATTTGGTATAATTATTAACAATCATATAGTTTACCTGATAACATCCACTCCCCCAGTCTGGGTAACTCAACTTCCTTTCACACTTTTCCATGACAAATGCTGATTTCTGAATTAAACAAACTGAATGAGGTCCATACTTTTCAGCACCATAGTTTTTAAAAAGATCTGTAGCAAACCAGAAAAGTCTTCTTTAAAAACTGACTTTTGGTAATTGTAGCATTTCATTGTTATGATTTAAAGTTGCTTTAAAAACAAACATGTTTAATGAAAATTTTCAATTAAAAAAAAATCAAGAGAAAGATAGGATTCCAAATTCAAACAGGGTTCTCAAAAAAGGAATTACCGGGAGGAGCTTACTCTATTGAACACAAGGGAATAAAACTAGTCCCAAAGGATTTAGGTTAGATATACAGAGGAACTGGCACTAAGAATCATCAGGTGTCTAGGTACCAACAGAAGAACCTTCACCGGTGGCCTAAATAGGAATCACCTCCCAAGAGACCAAACAATCAATATGATGAGGGTTTTTTTGGAGTGCTGCACTCTTTGCAAAACTTGACTAGGATCTTCAATTTGTGCCACCTCCTGGACGTCCATAAATAACACGCTGATCTAGTCTCAGACTAAGCTCAAACCTGCAGCGGTAGGGGGTGGAATATATGAACTCTAAGTCCCCAATTGACAGAGTGATGAAGCTCTTAATCCCCAGCAATAATTTGCTCTTTTTACACTCTTACTACAGTTAAATTTCATCTTTTGAAAGTAGAGCATTCAATTAGCCCACTTAAAATGTTATAAAGAGAAGTATTTTATATCAGTTTTGAAAAATGTTAATTGTACCGCTAAGAAAGGAAATAATAAACAATAAAGTAGAACTCTACATTTCTCTTATTTATCAGTATTCCAAGATCCTCAAAAAACATAGTGATCAATATCTAAAATAACAAGAAAAAACCCACTGCCGTTGAGTCGATTTCGACTCATAGCGACCCTATAGGACAGGGTAGAACTGCCCCATAGGGTTTCCAAGGAGCAGTTGGTTCATTCGAACTGCTGACCTTTTGGTTAGCAGCCCAACTCTTAACCACTACGCCTCCAGGGTTTCCATCTCTAAAATAGGGGCCAGCTAACGGTAACTCTCAGGCTGAATCCCGCCTGCCACGTGTTTCTGTAAGTTTCATTGAACGTAGCCACATCCATTTGTTTACATATTGCCCATGGCTGCTTTCATACAACAGCAGACCTCAGGCCCCGTAAAGCCTAAAATATTTACTCTCTGTCCCCTTACAGAAAAAGTTTGCTGACCCCACCTCTAAAACAATAAAATGTGAGCCTATATCACTGGCTAATCCAAAATTAACAGATCTGTGTACTTCATTTGCTTTAATATGGAACTGCTTAATCGTTATAAGACTTCAAGATATTTATTACATAAGTGAGCAATGAAAAAAATGACACCACAAATCCAATGAAATCTTCTAGGTTTAAGAATAAAAGGTAAACACATTATGGAAATTTAAAAATTAAATGATTTGGGTCTATAATAAAGTTGGGAATAATGAGAATAAAAAGACCAGGTTACGAAATTTCGATGACTACAAAGAGACAACTTATTGATCTTTACTAACATACTGAATGTGACATTTCTGTTTACAAAGGTGGTTCATATGAGTTAGAACTATTATCGCTGAATACCCAACTGCCATACTGCTTATTCCCTTGATGATCTATTTCCATACATTAAAAGACAATAAACAATAAGGCAATATATCTTACTGGCCATGGGACAGCAGTATCATTTTGATATCTGAAGAGAGACATGTTTTTCTAAATAATATAAAATGCACACTTTGCAGGAGAAAACAAAGTGGGTATCTAATGTGTTATAGTAAAGAGTCCTGCATTGGAGGATCCTACTCTCACACCAGTTGTCACTTAGTGTCTCTTCGCTCTTCTGAAATCTGATAACATGTCCTTCATAAGATTTTTAGAATAAAATGAAACGATGAAAATGAAAGCGCTTTGCAAGGGAAAAGTGTGATGCATATGTAACCTATTACTGAGCATTGTGTGTGTGCACATGTATGTGAATCAAATAGCTAACAATCTTTTCTGTGCACTGGGCACAATTCTAAGCACTTACTGAATTTATTCATTGAATTCTTACAACAATCCTATAAGAATTATCCCCATTTTACAGATGAGGAAACTGAGGCATAGAGAAGTTAAGTAACCTTTCACAGATGGAAAGCAGCGGAAGTACAGTTTGGCTCCAGGGCCCTTAACCACTATTTTATATTGCTGATGCTACAATTTTAATATGTAAATAGAGGACTAACCTGGCTGATTTTCCAGTATTCTACAATCTGAGCTACGCTGATATTCTCCGCTTAAATGCCAACTGAATTCTTGACTGAAAGGGCAGTAGTCAGCAATTTCTACCGAACCACCATAATAAGGCAAATCTTTAGCAGGTATTCCACTGAGTTCATCAAAGTACTACAAAAAAAGAAAAAAAAAATTATTGGAAAGACAGGAGAGTAAGAAACATTCCGTATATTCAAACCGAAGTCCACAGGCAGTTTATGGTAACCCTTGCTAATGCCGTACAAGATATTAATGTACTTTAATATACAGTATGACACAAAGAAGATAAAAAATATACAGTACAACACAAAGAAGATAGTAATATATTATCTAAGGGGTGTTTCCAGGTTGTTTTAGTTTTCGAAATAAGTAAACTTGTCTAAGTTATTTATTAAGATCACAAATTTGATTCATGTTTTAAAAGGATGAAACAGAATTAACACTGAGTCGAAGAGTTTTAAGAGGTCACAACACTAATGCACAGAATTAAGATATCATAAACATAACGTACTTCAAGTGTTTTAGGAGATTTAATTTATATGTTGCTTTGACAAACTTGAAAAAATTAAAATCTGAGAAAATAAATGAGATTATATAATTAAACGCTTAGAATACGAAAAGAACAAAGTACCCGATAAATTTTACAGATTTCACTCTTTAAACCACCTTAATGAGTTACAGCACTATGCCTAGAAACACAGTGGCCACCTTAATGTGTTTCATGCACTCAGCATGATCATAAATATATGTAGGAAGCTCAAAATTCAGTAGTTTCCATTTTAAATTAGTTTCTGAGATATCATCTCTGACTAAAAAGAGTCCTTAGTGAATGGCAGGCATTTTAGAGATACCCATGGCAACGAGAACTTCAAAATTCAGCCTGAACATTTGGGACTATTTCTTTCATCTTTTAAATCTCATGGGTCAAACCTTTTCCAAAGCAAAACTGCCAAACATTTTAAATTAATTGGATTACCAAAACCAAAAACCAAACCCAGTGCCGTCGAGTCGATTCCGACTCATAGCGACCCTATAGGACAGTGTAGAACTGCCCCATAGAGTTTCCATGGAGCACCTGACGGATTTGAACTGCTGACCCTTTGGTTAGCAGCTGCAGCACTTAACCACTATGCCACCAGGGTTTCCATTAATTGGATTAGTATTTCGAAATTATTTTCTTTAAAGAATCTTGTTTCCTGAATAAATTAGAGAAATTTAAAGATGAAGGCTTTGGAAACAAGAAAGAAAATGCAAACAGTTTAAAAAGAGGTCAAAACAAATATTCTAAGTATCGCCTGCCATTACTACAAGTCATTCACTGCTAGATATTAACTAACTACTATCTTGAGCACATTATTATAAAGGAATTGAGACTTCTTACTTTTTTTTCTAATTGGAGAACAAATGGGGCCATAAACTTAAGAGAATTCACTCTTCTAATTCAAAGTAGAAAATACTTTTTAAAAAGTTGATTTCTAAAATTGTGCCCCATTGTTTTAAAAAAACCATCTATCTGAGACCACATGGTCAACAAAGGAGAGAAGGCTGATGCCCTCTGAGACTCAGGTAACAGGAAAGAATAGCGAGAGTAATAATAAGAACGTTGATACAATGTGAAGAACGTAACCAATATCCCTCAAAAAGATGTGTGGAAATTGTTGAGTGGGAACCTGTTTTGCTGTGTCTACTTCCACTGAAAATACAATAACATATTATTTTAACATAATAAAGGGCATTTAATAAAAATAAAATTGTGCCCTGAAAGAAGTGTTACCTGGTACTCTCGCGGTAAAGGTTTCGGAAACTTCTGTAAATTACACACCGCGACCGCTCTCTGGTCCTGTCTGCAGGTTAACTGCAGTGGGTTACTTCTGAGTGTGTCGCAGTAAGGGGTCGGCATCTGCCTCCTGCAGACAGAGATGAGCACCAACAGTGTCAAACTTTAAAGAAAATATGACCAGTCTATTCTGCAGCTTGTGCTTTAGATTACAACCCCAATACATTTTAATAGTTTAAAACTAATTGCTGAATCAGGTGACAAACTTATTTTTCAAACAGTGAAAGGAAATGCTTAACGCAGCTGTGGAAGATGGTTAGTTGCAATATAATAGCACTTCACTGCTATTCAATAAAATCCTATTTGTCGATTTTTCCACTCTCGCCAGTTAAATCGAGTTCTGTAGGCCTGCTTTGCATTTTTAACGCAAACCAATGAAATTCCAGATCCTGGATTGACCCAATGGCAATAATTTGTTAAACTGAAAACATTCACAAGACGATTAATCTTGTTTTTCTATGAAAAATGAAGACTGTGTGACTATTTCTAGTTGTTAACTAACTTGTTCTGTCATCTGGTTACATATATCTACTCTTGGAAGTGTAATTTGAAAAGAGGGGTCTTGTAATTCTCTAAATCAGAATTTGCTGCCATGTCCTGTAAAAACAACCTTCAAACAACTCTGTAACTCTGATTAGTCGTTTTATTGATAAACTGTTGTCATAAGAGTGATGTTATCGATGAAATCTCAGTATTTCTAAATAATATAAATCCTATTAAGATTGGTCTGCCAAACTAGAATAGGATCACTGGTATTTATCCTCTTCTCCCACATGGAAAAAAAGGCCTATGTTAGATTTCTTATTGTAAGGAAGATTGGTACTTTTCTTATTTCAGTTAACATAGCATAGCAATAAAACATCTCTAGGGAGTTATAGCCTGAGATAAAATATATAAACTATACCATAAAAATCCATTGCCATTAAGTCGAATCCGACTCATAGCGACCCTACAGGACAGAGGAGAACTGCCCCATTGAGTTTCCAAGCAGCACATGGTGGATTCGAACTGCCGACCTTTTAGTTAACAGCCGTAGCACTTAATCACTGTGCAGCAGGGTTTCTCAACTATCTATCGTTGTCTCCAGTAAACCTGAAGCAACACAGTGTAATGGGAACAGCAAGATCTTGAAGCCATCACATAGGCCTGGGCTCAAATCCCAGTCCTGGCCACTTACTTAAGCTACTGACTTTTCTGAGCTTCACTACAAAGCACTCAGAGCCTACCACAAAGAAGTTATTGAATAAACATAATTTCCACTTTCCATACCATTTTTATAAAATCTTTATATAAGGTAATTTTATAACTTTCCATAACATTTCCAATGAATTTAACCAATAGTTCTAAGTCACTTTTTTGATACTATGAAAGTCATTTCCTTTTTTTCTAAAATAAAACAGTACATTGTATTTACTTTAAATAAATTAAAAAATGAGCTTTGTTTAAATGGGTAAATAGGACTCCTTAGAGAGAGATAAGTGCTTTATTAAAAGAGAAAGTAAAAAAATACTGATTTCAAAAATTTCAAAGCTAGAGCTTTTGCAAACTCTAACGTAGCCCTGTCCAAAAGAATTTTCTGCAATAGATTGAAATGCTCTTTATCTGTGTTGTCTAATATGGTGGCCACTAACCATATATGGCTACTGAAATGTAGCTAGTGCAACTGAAAGACTGAATTGAAAATTATATTTGACTAATTAATTTTGGTGTCCACCAGTGAAGTAAACAGTTAAGTGATTGACTACTGGCCAAAAGGTTGGTGGTTTGAAATACTTGGAAGCACCTCAGAAGACAGGCCTGGCGATCGGCTTCCAAAAGGTCACAGCCTTGAAAACCCTATGGAGCAGTTCTACTCTGTACACCCAGGGTTGCCACGCGTCAGAACTGACTCAACGGCAACTAACAACAACAATTAACTATAAATTTAAATAGCCAATGAGGCTAGAGGTATCATATTGGACAGTACAGCTCTAGAGCCAATATTAATGCCAAACAAGCTAGGGAGGGAAGTTGGATATCCGTTTTAGTTGCTTCTAAACACAGGAAAAAGCCTTATTTTGTGTGTGCACGGATTTATGTGATTCAAATGAGAATAGCTCTGCCTATGCTCGACCGAGCCCTTCTCACGCAGGTTACTAAGAGATGGAGGAGTCACAGCCGATGAGGCACAGAGGTAAGCAAGCACCAGCCCCTGTGCTCTGAAGCGTCACCCTGAATCCTCTAAAACAATTCAGGGAGCAAGCCAGGCTGGGCTGAGCAGCTAGAAGTTGGCTTCTGTCCTGTAACTATTTCTGGGCTTAAATGCTTCACAAGTGGGACATTTGAATGTTTCTGACAGGGGTGCTAAAACTTCAGCCCTTGAGTCAAATCCTGCCTGCACCTGGTTTTTGTAAATAAAGTTTTATTGGAACCCGACCATGTCCATTCGTTTTGTCTGTGGTTCAGCAGCAGACATAAGACTGTAGGACCTGCAAAGCCTAAAATATTTATTTTCTGACCCTTTATAGAAAGAGTCTGCTGACTTCTGGTTTATGGTTCAAAGGACAGAAGAGAACACTCTTGCAGTTTTGAGCAATGGGGAAGAGAAAATGTCCTGTCTTTGGTCTTATGGCATACTATACTTGGGACCCAAAGGGGAACAAACAATAGAATTGCAGCTGTTAACTGAATAAAAATCTGTCACGCTCTCGCAGCTGCAATGTTGGTTACATACATCCTTTGACATACTGGAATAGTGGCTCCCAATTTTGTTACATGTTGAAATCAGCTGGGGGTCTCTAAAAAACACCAATGCCCGGCTCCCATCCCTGGACAGTCTGATTTAATTGGTATGGGGCACAACGTGGGCATGGAGACTTAAAAGCTCTCTAAGTGATTCTAATATACAACAAAATTTGGAAGCCACTACATTATCAGACCAGTTTGTAGTGCTGGAGTTAACGAACCGGTCCAGAAGTGACTGCAGGTGTTTCCTGCTCCAGCTTATGAGCAGCTCTTTTCGCAGAGCGTCATAACTCAGCTGCCAGACTCTTTAATAGAAACTCAGTGATTTAAGTTGCTTTGTGACTTAACACAGATGAGAAAAGATGAGAATAACATCTTCAATAACACAGGAAGTACTGTGGTTTAATGAGCAAAGCACTGGACTAGGAGAGAGAAGTTCAAGTCCCAGCTCTGTCCCTCATCAGCTGTATGATTCTAGGCAAGCCATTTGTCTAGGCCTTTTTACTTATCAGTAAAATTAAGATACTAGTTTGTACTTTGGAGAGTTCCTTTTAGGAATACATGAGATTATATACTATCGAAGTAAACCCTGGTGGCACAGTAGTTAAGTGTTACAGCTTCTAACCAAATGGGCGGCAGTTTGAATCCGCCAGGCTCTCCTTGGAAACTACGGGGTAGTTCTACTCTGTCCTATAGGGTCGCTATGAGTTGGAATCAACTCGACAGCACTGGGTTTGGTTTTTGTTTTTTTATACTACTGAAAGTTTTAGTAATCATAAAATGCCAATAAATGAACAAATTCATCATCACTATTAGTTGTCCTAAAGCAGTAGTTTGCAAATGTAGGTCCATAGTCTGAATGCATCACAATTACTGGGGGAAACTGTTTAAAAATATAAGTGCAACTTCTGCTCCTGGAAAGATGGAGTAGATGTACTTTTTTCTTATTCCTCCTGGTAAGTACAAATAAACATCTTGGGTATTACATATACAACAAACATAAAAAGACTCTACAAGGTAGAAAGAAAAAGGCAGACCTGTTAGGAGCCTCAAAACTCGAAAAATGACATGGTGGTGAGTTCTCCCAACAACTAATAAAGCCAACTAGGCAGAAAATCAGCAAGGATATAGAAATCAACACCGCCATCAACTAACAGGGCATAATCAACATTTGTAGGGGATTCCACCCAACAACAGCAGAATATACATTCTTTTCAAGTCCCCTCGGAATATAACAGGGACAGATACTCCAATAAGCAAGGTAAGCAAAGTGCTTACCTTGCTTACCAGATCCTCTGTAGTGAAAATTTCACATGGGATTCATTATACATTTAATCAAAGATGTAGTGAAACCCATGTGAAATTATTCACTACAGATTAGTAAGTAAGCATAAGTAAACCCATGCTTACTTCGTTTAGTGTTTCATCTACCCCTCTCAGGCATTATAAATTTAAAATGAGGCTTTGATTCTGTAGGAAGGTGTTGTGGGGTTGGGAGAGAGATAGATGCTAGCCATGCCTATACTTACCTTGCCTATTGGATAATTCGCCCCTGATATACCAAGATAAAACGTATCCTCTGGGCCACAAAACAAATCTCAAAAAATTTAAAAGAAATTAAATCATATACAGTGTGTTCTCCAAGTACAATGGAATCAAACTAGAAATCAACAGCAAAAAGATAACAGGAAAATCTCCGAACACTTGGAAACTAAACAACACACTTCTAAATACGCCACGGGTCAAAGAGGAAGTCTCAAGGGAAGTGAAAAAAATATACTGAACTTAATGAAAACAAAAATATAACATATTGAAATCTGCGGACCATAGCTAAACAAATGCCGTGAGGAAAATTTATAACACTAAATGCATGTATTAGAAAATAGGAAAAGTCTCAAACCAATAAGCTAAGAATCCAGAAAAAAAAAAGGGCAAAATAAACCAAAAGCAAGCAGAAGAAATAATAAAGATAGCCGAAGTCAAAGAAATTGAAAAAAAAAAAAAAGAAACAACAGAATAAATCAATTGACACAAAAAGCTAGTTCTTTGAAAGCATCAATAAAATAGATAAACCTCTAGCAAGACTGTGAATAAAACAAAGAAGACACAAATTACCAATATCAGGAATAAAACAGAGGGTATCACTATAGACCTAAAAGATATCAAAAGGATATAAGGGAATATTACAAATAATCCTACACACATAAATTGTTGTGAAACAGATAAAATGGACCAATTCCTCAAAAATAACAATTACCACAACTCACCCAGCAGTTAAGTTCTTAACCACTGTGGCACCAGGGCTCCCAGTATGAAAGAGATAATATTAATAGCCTTATCACTATTAAGGACATTTAATTTAAAAATTCGCCAAAAAGAAACGTCCAGGGCCAAATGGTTTCATTGGAAAACTCTACCAAACGTTTAAAGAAGAATTAACACCAATTCTGCATAATATTTTCCAGAAAATAGAACAGGAGGGAGCATTTCTCAATTCGTTTTATGAAGTTAGTATTACCCTGATACCAAAACCAAAAACAGCACAAAAAAGAAAACTATGAAAATAACCCTCATGAATACAGACACAAAAATGCTCAACCATTAACACATGGAATTCAGCAACATATAAAAAGAATTATACACCATGACCAAGTAGGATTTATTCCAGGCATGAAAGGATGATTTAATATTAAAAAATCAATCAGTTTAATCCATCATATCAACAGGCTAAAGAAGAAAAATCACACGATTGTATCAAATTGATATAGAAAAAGTACTTGATAAAATTCAATATCTATTCATGATTAAAAAAAAAAAAACTTCAGGAAAATAGGAATAGAGGGGAACGCCCTCAAGTTGATTAAAAATATCTACAAAAAACTTAGTTACATGATTGATGTAATTGGTATCTCTGAATTATACATGGAAACCCTGGTGATATAGTGGTAAAGTGCTACGGCTGTTAACCAAAAGGTCAGCAGTTCGAATCTGCCAGGTGCTCCTTGGAAACTCTATGGGACAGGGTCGCAATAGGTCGGAATCGACATGACAGCAGCGGGGAATTGTACATGTAAAAAATGTACAGGAAATATTACAAAGCATCTTCTCTGATCATAAGGCCATAAAAGTGGAAATCAATAAAAGGAAAAGAAGGGAAAAGAAATCAAACACTTGGAAAATGAACAATGTCCTGCTCAAAAAAGATTGGATTATAGAATACATTAAGGATGGAATAAAGAAATTCTGAGAATCCAATGAGAACGAAAACACTTCCTATCAGAACCTTTGGGACACAGCAAAAGCGGTGATTAAAGGCCAATTTATATCAATAAATGCACACAACCAAAAAGAAAGGGCCAAAATCAAAGAATTATCCCTACAACTTGAACAAACAGAGAGCAACAAAAGAAACCCACAGGCACCAGAAGAAAACAAATAATAAAAATCAGAGCAGAACTAAATGAAATAGAAAACAGAAAAACAACTTAAAGAATTAACAAGACCAAAAGCTGGTATTTTCAAAAAAATCAACAAAATTGATAAACCACTGGCCAAACTGACAAAAGAAAAACAGGAGAGGAAGCAAATGACCCGAATAAGAAATGAGAGGGGCGATATTACAACAGACCCAACTCAAATTAAAAGAATCATATCAGATTACTATGAAAAACTATACTCAAATTTGAAAACCTAGAAGAAATGGATGAATTCCTAAAATGCACTACCTACCTAAACTAACTCAAACAGAGGTAGAACAACTAAATAGACCCATAACAAAAGAAGAGATTGAAAAGGTAATCAAAAAGCTCCCAATAAAAAGAAGCCCTGGTCCGGACGGCTTCACGGTAGAGTTCTACCAAACTTTCAGAGAAGAGTTAACACCACTACTACTAAAGGTATTTCAGAGCATAGAAAAGGATGGAATACTACCAAACTCATCCTATGAAGCCACCATATCCCTGATACCAACACCAGGTAAAGACACCACAAGAAAAGAAAATTATAGACCTATATCCCTCAGGAATGTAGATGCAAAAATCTCAACAAAATTCTAGCCAATAGACTTCAACAACATATCAAAAAAATCATTCACCATGACCAAGTGGGATTCATACCAGGTATGCGGGGATGGTTCAACATTAGAAAAACAATTAATTGAATCCACCACATAAAAAAAACAAAGGATCACATGATTTTATCAATTGATGCAGAAAAGGCATTTGACAAAGTTCAACACTCATTTGTGACAAAAATTCTCTGCAAAATAGGAATAGAAGGAAAATTCCTCAACATAATAAAGGGCATTTATACAAAGCCAACAGCCAACATCACCCTAAATGGAGAGAGCCTGAAAACATTCCCAATGAGATCAGGAACCAGACAAGGATGCCCTTTATCACCACTCTTATTCGACATTGTGTGGGAAGTCCTAGCCAGAGCAATTAGGATAGATAAAAAAATAAAGGGCATCCACATTGGCAAGGACGAAGTCAAAGTATCTCTATTTGCATATGACATGATCTTATACACAGAAAAGCCTAAGGAATCCTCCAGAAAACTACTGAAACTAACAGCAGAGTATCCGGATACAAGATAAACATACAAAAATCAGTTGGATTCCTCTGCACCAACAAAAAGAACATCGAAGAGGAAATCACCAAATCAATGCCATTTATAGTAGCCTCCAAGAACATAAAATACTTAGGAATAAATCTTACCAGAGATGTAAAAGGCTTATACAAAGAAAACTACAGCTACGCAAGAAACCAAAAGAGACTTACATAAGTGGAAGAACATACCTTGCTCATGGATAGGAAGATGTAACATTATAAAAATATCTATTCTACCAAAAGTGATCTATACATTTAATGCAATTCTGACCAAATCCCAAAGACATTCTTTAATGAGATGGAGAAACAAATCACCAACTTCATATGGAAGGGAAAGAGGCCCCAGATGAATAAGGTATTACTGAAAAAGAAGAACAAAGTGGGAAGCCTTACTTTACCTGATTTTAGAACCTATTATACCCCCACAGTAGTCAAAACAGCCTGGTACTGGTACAACAACAGATACATGGACCAATGGAACAAAATTGAGAATCCAGACGTAACTCCATTCACATATGAGCAGTTGATATTTGACAAAGGCCCCAAAACAGTTAAATGGGGAAAAGACAGTCTTTTTAACAAATGGTGCTGGCATAACTGGATATCCATCTGCAAAAAAATGAAACAAGACCCATACCTCACTCCCTGCACAAAAACAAACTCAAAATGGATCAAAGGCCTAAATATGAAATGTAAAACGATGAAGATCATGGAAGAAAAAATAGGAACAACGTTAGGAGCCCTAATACATGGCATAAACAGTATACAAAACATTATAAAGAATGTAGGAGAAAAACTAGGTAACTGGGAACTCCTAAAAATCAAACACCTATGCTCATCCAAAGACTTCACCAAAAGAGTAAAAAGACCACCTACTGACTGGGAAAAAGTTTTTAGCTATGACATTTCTGATCAGTGCATGACCTCTAAAATCTACATGATACTGCAAAAACTCAACTGCAAAAAGACAAATAACCCACTTAAAAAATGGGCAAAAGACATGAATAGAGACTTCACTAAAGAAGACACTCAGGTAGCTAACAGATATATGAGGAAATGTTCATGATCATTAGCCAATGGAGAAATGCACATCAAAACTACAATGAGATTTCATCTCACTCCAGCAAGGCTGGCATTAATCCAAAAAACACAAAATAAAAAATACTGGAAAAGCTATGGAGAGATTGGAACACTTGTACACTACTGGTGGGAATGTCAAATGGTACAACCACTTTGGAAATCGATTTGGCGCTTCCTTAAAAAGCTAGAAATAGAACTACCATATGATCCAGCAATCCCACTCCTTGGAATATATCCTAGAGAAATAAGAGCCTTTACATGAACAGATATATGCACACCCATGTTTATTGCAACACTGTTTACAATAGCAAAAAGATGGAAGCAACCAAGGTGCCCAACAACAGATGACTGGATAAATAAATTACGGTATATTCACACAATGGAATACTACGCATCGATAAAGAACAGTGAGGAATCTGTGAAACATTTCATAACATGGAGGAACCTGGAAGGCATTAAGCTGAGTGAAATTAGTCAGTTGCAAAAGGACAAGTATTGTATAAGACCAGTATTATAAGAACTTGAGAAATAGTTTAAACCGAGCAGAAAACATTCTTTTGTGGTTATGAGAGGGGGGAGGGAGGGAGGCAGGGTGGGAGAGGGGCATTCACTAATTAGATAGTAGATGAGAACTACTTTAGGTGAAGGGAAAGACAGCACACAATACAGGGGAGGTCAGCACAACTGGACTAAACCAAAAGCAAAGAAGTTTCCTGAATAAACTGAATGGTTCGAAGGCCAGCGTAGCAGGGGCAGGGGTATGGGGACTATGGTTTCAGGGGACATCTAAGTCAATTGGCATAATAAAATCTATTAAGGAAACATTCTGCATCCCACTTTGAAGAGTGGCGTCTGGGGTCTTAAACGCTAGCAAGCAGCTCTCTAAGATGCATCAATTGGTCTCAACCCACCTGGACCAAAGGAGAATGAAGAACATCCAGGACACAAGGTGATTACGAGCCCAGGAGACAGAAAAGGCCACATGAACCAGAGACTACATCATCCTGAGACCAGAAGAACTAGATGGTGCCCGGCTACAACCCATGACTGCCCTGACAGGGAACACAACAGAGAACCCCTGAGGGAGCAGGAGAACACTGAGATGCAGACCCCAAATTCTTATAAGACCAGACTTAATGGTCTGACTGAGACTAGAAGGACCCCGGTGGTCATGGCCACGAGACCTTCTGTTGCCCCAGAACAGAAACCATTCCCAAAGCCAACCCTTCAGACATGGATTGGACTGGACAATGGGTTGGAGAGGGATGCTGGTGAGGAGTGAGCTTCTTTGGTCAGGTGGACACTTGAGACTATGTTGGCATCTGCTGCCTGGAGGGGAGATGAGAGGGTGGAGGGGGTTAGAAGCTGGTGAAATGGACACGAAAAGAGAGGGTTGAGGGAGAGAGCGGGCTGTCTCATTCGGGGGAGAGTAATTGGGAGTGTGGAGCAAGGTGTATATGGGTTTTTCTGTGAGAGACTGACTTGATTTGTAAACTTTCACTTAAAGCACAATTATAAAAAAAAATGTTGAGTTTGCAAATGTTCTGATACATATTTTTTTCTTACAACAACTTAAAAAACAATCTACAGCTAATACTATGTGTAATGGTGGATGACTGAATGCTTTCCCCCTAAGTTGGGGAACAAGGCAAGTATGAGCACTCTCACCACTCTTAATGAACATAAACTTGAACGTTCTTGTTAGTGGAAAAAGACAAGAAAAGGAGATAAAAGATATACCAATCAGAAAAAAAGAAATAAAACTGTCCCTAAATGAAAATCACATGATTGTCTACATAGAAAATTGCAAGGAATTTACAAAAATCTTCCAGAACTAATGTTTGCTCCTGTTCAGTAGTGATGCTTTACTGAGTTTAGTAAAGTCACAAAATACAAGATAAACATACAAAATCAAATTATATACCACAGACTAATGATGAACATATGGTATTAAATACGATGACTCAAAAAAAAAAAAAAAAACCTAACCTGTAAATCTAACAAAAGATGTACAGAATTTGTATGTTGAAAACTACAACAAACATGATAGAAATCAAAGAAGATCTAAATAAGTGGAGAGACATAATATATTCATGGACTGACAGACTCAATCTCCCCCAACTGATATTTAATTCTCTTTCAACTGATATACAGGTTAAACTCAATTCCTATCAAATTCCCAGAAATTTTTTTTACATAATAGACAAGGTTATTCTAAAATTTAAGTGGAAAGGGAAATGAACTAGACTAGCTAAAACAATTTTGAAAAATAAGAATAAAGTGAGAGGAATCAATCTAACCAGTTTTAAGACATATGTTGTTGTTCGGTGCCCTCAAGTCAGTTTCGACTCATAGTGACCCTATGCACAACAGAACAAAACACCGCCTGGTCCTGCGGCATTCTTACAATCATTGTTACGCTTGAGCTCATTGTTGCAGCCACTGTGTCAATCCACCTCATTGAGGGTCTTCCTCTTTTCCACTGACCCTGTACTTTGCCAAGCATGATGTCCTTCTCCAGGGACTGATCCCTCCTGACAACATGTCCAAAGAATTTAAGACCCAGTCTCACCGTTCTTGCTTGTAAGGAGCATTCTGGTTGTGCTTCTTCTAAGACAGATTTGTTCATTCTTTGGGCAGTTCACGGTATATTCAATATTCTTCGCCAACACCACAATTCAAAGGCATAAATTCTTCAGTCTTCCTTATTCATTTTTCAGCTTTCATATGCATGTAATGAGATTGAAAATACCATGGCTTGGGTCAGGCGCACCTTAGTCTTCAAGGTGACATCCTTCCTCTTCAACACTTTAAAGAGGTCCTTTGCAGCAGATTTACTTAATGTAATGCGTCTTTTGATTTCTTGACTACTGCTGTTTCCATGGCTGTTGATTGTGGATCCAAGTAAAATGAAATCCTTAACAACTTCAATCTTTTCTCCATTTATCATGATGTTGCTCATTGGTCCAATTGTGAGGATTTTTGTTTTCTTTATATTGAGGTGCAATCCATACTGAAGGCTGTGGTCTTTGATCCTCATTAGTAAGTGCTTCAAGTCCTTTTCACTTTCAGCAAGCAAGGTTGTGTCGTCTGCATAATGCAGGTTGCTAATGAGTCTTCCTCCAACCCGATGCCCTGTTCTTCTTCATATAGTCCAGTTTCTCAGTGTATCTGCACAGCACACAGATTGAATAGGTATGGTGAAAGAATACAACCCTCACACACACCTTTCCTGACTTTAAACCAATCAGTATCCCCTTGTTCTGTACGAACAACTGCCTCTTGATCTATGCAAAGGTTCCTCATGAGCACAATTAAGTGTTCTGGAATTCCTATTCTTCGCAATGTTATCCATAATTTGTTATGATCCTCACAGTCGAATGCCTCTGCATAGTCAATAAAACACAGGTAAACATCTTTCTGGTATTCTCTGCTTTTGGCCAGGATCCATGTGACATCAGCAATGATACCCCTGGTTCCACGGCCTCTTCTGAAACCGGCCTGAATTTCTGGCAGTTCCCTGTTGATACACTGCTACAGCCATTTTTGAATGATCTTCAGCAAAATTTTGCTTGTGTGCGATATTAATGATATTGTTCTATAACTTCCACATTTGGTTGGATTGCCTTTCTTGGGAATAGGCATAAATATGGATCTTTTCCAGTTGGTTGGCCAGGAACCTGTCTTCCATATTTCTTGGCATAGATGAGTGAGAACTTTCAGTGCTGCATCTGTTTATTGAAACATCTCAGCTGATATTCCATCAATTCCTGGAGCCTTGTTTTTCACCAATGCCTTCAGAGCAGCTTGGACTTCTTCCTTCAGTACCATCGGTTCCTGATCATATGCCACCTCTTGAAATGGTTGAATATTGACTAATTCTTTTTGGTATGATGACTCTGTGTATTCCTTCCATCTTCTTTTGATGCTTCCTGCATCATTTAATATTTTCCCCGTGGAATCCTTCACTATTGCAACTCGAGGCTTGAATTTTTTCTTCAGTTCTTTCGGCTTGAGAAACACCGAGCGTGTTCTTCCCTTTTGGTTTTCCATCTCCAACTCTTTGCACATGTCATTATAATACTTTGTCTTCTCGAGCTGCCCTTTGAAATCTTCTGTTCAGCTGTTTTACTTCATCAGTTCTTCCTTTGCTTTAGCTGCTCGACACTCAAGAGCAAGTTTCAGAGCCTCCTCTGACATCCATCTTGGTCTTTTCTTTGTTTCCTGTCTTTTCAATGACCTCTTGCTTTCTTCATGGATGATGTCCTTCCACAACTCATCTGGTCTTCGGTCACTAGTGCTCAATGCATCAAATCTATTCTTCAGATGGTCTCTAAATTCAGGTGGGATATACTCAAGGTCATATTTTGGCTCTCGTGGACTTGCTTTGATTTTCTTCAGTTTCAGCTTGAACTTGCATATGAGCAATTGATGGTCTGTTCCATAGTCAGCCCCTGGCCTTGTTCTGACTAATATTGAGCTTTTCCATCATCTCTTTCTGCAGATGTAGTCAATTTGATTTCTGTGTGTTCTATTTGGCGTGGTCCATGTGTATATTTGCTGTTTATGTTGGTGAAAGAAGATATTTGCAGTGAAGAAGTCGTTGGTCTTTCAAAATTCTATCATTTGATCTCTGGCATTGTTTCTACCACCAAGGCCATATTTTCCAACTACTGATCCTTCTTCTTTGTTTTCAACTTTTGCATTCCAGTCACCAGTAATTATCAATGCATCTCGATTGCACGTTCAATCAATTTCAGACTGCAGCAGCTGATAAAAATCTTCTATTTCTTCATCTTTGTCCCTAGTGGTTGGTGGGTAAATTTGAATAACAGTCGTATTAACTGGTCTTCCTCGTAGGTGTATGGATATTATCCTACCGCTATCAGGATACATCCTGAAATGTTCTCTTTGACGATGAATGCAACACCATTCCTCTTCAAGTTGTCATTCCCAGCATAGTAGACTATATGATTATCTGATTCAAAATGCCCAATACCAGTCCTTTTCAGCTCACTAATGCCAAGGATATCGATCCTTATGCATTCCATTTTATTTCTGACGATTTCCAATTTTCCTAGATTCATACTTTGTACATTGCAGGTTCTAAATAATAATGGATGTTTGCAGCTGTTTCTTCTCATTTTGAGTCAAGCAATATCAGCAAATGAAGGTCCTGAAAGCTTTACTCCATCCACCTCATTAAGGTCAACTCTACTTTGAGGAGGCAGCTCTTCCCCAGTCATCTTTTGGGTACCTTCCAACCTGGGGGGCTCATCTTCCAGCACTATTTCAGACAATGTTCTACTGCTATTCATAAGCTTTTCACTGGCTAATGCTTTTTAGAAGTAGAGTGCCGGGTCCTTCTTCCTAGTCTGCCTTAGTCTGGAAGCTCAGCTGAAACCTGTCCTCCGTGGGTGATCCTACTAGTATCTGAATACCGGTGGCATAGCTTCCAGCATCACAGCAACACATAAGCCTCCACTGTATGACAAACTGACAGACACACAGTAAACAAGACTTTGTGGTATTAACACAGGGATAGACACAGATTAATATAACAGAATAGAGAATACAAAAATAGACCCACAAATATACCCAATGGACTGTTTTGACAAAGGTAAAAAAGCAATTCAACAGAGTAAAGGGAGACTTCAACAAATGGAGCTGGAGCAATTGGACATGCAGTAGCAAAAAAAAAAAAAACCTCTGAGTCTCACACCTTATTCAAAAATTAACTCAAAATGAATAACAGACAAATGTAAAACATAGAACTATAAAACTTCTGAGGAAAAAACAAGGAGAAAATCTTCAGGATCCAGGCCTATTCAAAGTTCTTGGGTTTGATACCAAAAGCACGATCCATAAAAGGACAAAGTAATGAGGTGAACTTCATCAAAATTAAAAACTTTTGTTTTACAAAAGACCCTGTTAAGCAGATAAAAAGACAGCCTACAGAGTGGGAGGAAAATTTCCAAACCACATATCCAACAAAGGATTAATACCTAAGACATATAAAGAACTCTTAAAATCCAACAGTAAAAAAGCAAACAATCCAATTAGAAATAAACAAGAGAAATGAAGAGACATTTTACTGAAAAACATATACAGATAGCAAATGAGCACGTGAAAAAATGTTCAACATCATTAGCCATTAGAGAAATGCAAATTTAAGTCACAACGAGGTATCATTATGCACGTGTCAGAATGGCTGAAATAAAAAATAGCGATAACACCAAATGCTGTCGAGGATGTGGAGAAACTTGAGCACTCATTCACTGCTGGTGGGAACGTAAAATGGTATAGCTACTCTGGAAAAGAGTTGGACAGTTTCTTACAAAACTAAACATGAAACTATCACCCAGCCTAACAACTGCACTCCTGGGCATGCAGCAGAGAGAAATGAAGAATTGTGGTCACACAAAAACTTGTGCGCCAGTAATTACAGCAACTTTATTCGTAATAGCAAAAACTGGAAACAACTCATGTCCTTCAACAGGCCAATGGTTAAACAAATTGTGGTACAGCCATGCTAAGAACACCGCTCTGCCATAAAAAAAGAACAAAATATTAATACAACAACCTCTCTCTCTGGAGAATTACGCTAAGCGCAAAATGCCAATCCCAAAAGATCACATAGACTATGAATCCTTTTATATAACTTATTGTAATGTCAAAATTGTAGAAATGCACAACAGGTTAATGGTTGCCAGGATTAAGGTGGGAGTAGGGGAGGCTATAAAAGGGCAACATGAGGGAACTTTGTGGAGATGGGAATGTTCTGTATCTTGACTATATCAATGTCAGCATCATGGTCATGACGCTGTACTACACAGTCCTGTAAGATGACACCATCAGGGAAAACTAGGTAAAAGGTACACAGGATCTCTATTATTTCTTAAAACTACAAGTGAATCTATAATTATCTCATAATAAAAACTTCAATTAAAATATATACATATGCACACACGTGTGTAAGTGTGTGTGTGTATATCTATCTTGATGTATACTTTCAACAATAATGAAAAATCAATTTCCTGGGTGGGAGAACCTATATATATATACACACACACACATATATATACTCAAATTTGGAGACTCTACTTTTAAAAAGCTCGCTAGGTGATTCTGGTATGCATTCGTATTTGAGAACCACTATTCAAGCCCTGGTGGCAGAGTGGTTAAGACCTTGGCTGCTAACCAAAATGTTGGCAGTTCAAATCTACCAGCCTCTCCTTGGAAACCCTATGGGGCAGTTCTAATCTGTCTTATAGGGTTGCTATGAGTCAACGGCAACAGATTTGGTTCGCTTTTAGTTTTATTCAAAAGTACCTTCATATTCCCCAGATACTGAATCAACAGTTGCATCTGTGCCTATGTGTCCACTCTCTGACGAAAATGGTAAGAGTATGCAAACATTTTGCAAAATATATATACTTATGAATTATAAACTAAACAGAAATGTCCATGACTCTGAGCCCTGCATTGTGGATTCTTTTAGTATATGATTAAAAACAATACTGTAGCTACTTATTATGATATGATTATCAAGCATCTGCAGATGGTTTTCTACATACTTTTTAACTGAACTAGTCAGGCCACCTTTTAAAAAAAATAGTTGATGTTTTAGGCTCAGAGTGAAGAATAAAATCAGACATGAAGTGTTTCATCAGTGATGCTGTAAAGAATGCATTCTTACTTCCGTCTCTGCCGATCAATCCAGAATTTACAGCTCTTCGTGGCAAAGTCACAGCCCATGCCTCGGCCCCAGTCTAACTTCTCGGCCATGCTGTAATTAGCTTTATACCAGCTGCGGAAATAATCCAAACACAGCACGTTCCGTTACTGCTATTTTCAAAACAACTCCACCAAACCAATTACACATCTCAGTATTGAGCAAACTAGGACCTTAAAAAAGCCTTTGGTGACCATGAGCACAGGTGAGCATTTACAAAGCCCGGGCTGCACAGGGATCATCGTAGCAGGGACTGGGTCACTTTGTCTTATGATCAGGGTACTCACATATGAGGAAAAAAATCCCACATATTTCAATTGTAATTTTCAAAGATAACAGAAGCCACAGAGTAGAAAGTGGTTTAAGTGTGAGGCAAGAAGAATACGGGCTGAAGAAATAGGAAGAGAATGGGTGAAAGAGAGAAGGGAGGAAGCCGAGGAAGAAACAGTGGAATTACTGGTAGCTGGCCTTTTCCTAAAGCTGACTGAGTTGTTCTAGTTTCCTTTTCCTCTAACCTTGAGTTTCTGACATTCTATCAAATACAGGCTTTGTTTGTGAATAAATGTTACATCATTATGATAAAGAATGGATACAATGCCGAACACTTTTATAATGATCTAATTTCAGAAAAAGAAAAACAGGCAGACATTGGTTTAATTAACTGACAAATTTAATCAAAGGCAGTGAGCCTACTTTTATTAATTTTTTCTTACTGGCACGATCAGTTTGCAAAAGTTAAAAATTTGACAAAATAGTTTCTGTATTAGATCTTGCCAGTTTAGGCATTAGCAAAACGGTTATCACATCAGCTCAAAGGCTGGAGGAATGACAAGTACCATTCCCTCTGCTCCAGTCACCTTCCCACAGAATCAAACAAAAGCAGAAAGAGGTGATACAGCATCTTCCAAACCTCTCCTTTCAAACAGCAGAACTCTCTTGCTCAGATAGAAACTGAGGAAAAAAATCCAGGAGCTTCAATACCAAAATGCCTGTGAAGTCTGCAGGTACAACGTGAGTTACATTAATTAGCTAACCTGGTGGCACAGTGGTTAAAACAATCGACTGCTAAAAAAAAGGTCAGCGGTTTGAAACCACAGCGGCTCCGCAGGAGAAAGATGTGGCAGTCTGCTTCCGTAAAGCTTTACAGCCTTGGAAACCCTAGAGAGTCACTATGAGTTGGAATTGACTCAATGGGAGTGGGTTGAAACCACTGACCTTTTAGTTAGCAACTGAATGCTTAACCACTGTACCACCAGTCTCTTCTCAGAGAGTAGCCAAAACCAAACCCAAACCCACTGCCATCGAGTTGAGTCCGACTCATAGTGACCTTATAAGGCAGAGTAGAACTGCCCCGTAGGGCTTCTAAGGAGCGCCTGGTGGATTCGAACTGCAGACCTTTTGGTGAGCAGCTGTAGCTCTTGACCACTATGCCACCAGGGTTTCCCAGAGAGTAACAGGTGCCCATAATTTGTGTACTAGCAATTATGTTAGCAGTGCAGTGCCTAGGTTAGGAAGTCTTTCTTCCTACGGATAAAATGTAATTAAGGTGTCTTGGGAATTACCCCATCTAGTTTAAGTTGTGGAGTGCAAAGTGTAGTAACAGCAGGGTGTTACTCAGTCACCAGCAAGGTACTCCAGCTACATTTCTTGAGATGTTCCTGATGCCTGTTCTTTGCAGCTCCTCCTGAACTATCAGTCAACACTTACGGTACGTGTCAAGCACTTTGCTAAACGCTAAGGATACAGCAGTAAATAAACAGACAAAACTCCTGCCCTCGTGAAGTTTATAATCTAGTGAAGAAGAAAGATATTAGAGCATCACAAGTGTGAAGAATGCTACAAAAGAGAAGTATAAGGCTAATAAAAACCAAAAACAAAACCCACTGCCATTGAGTCAATTCTGACTCATAGCGACCCTATAGGACAGGGTAGAACTGCCCCATAGAGTTTCCAAGGAGCACCTGGCAGATTCTAACTGCTGACCTCTTGGTTAGCAGCTGTACTACTTAACCACTATGCCAGCAGGGTTTCCAGGGTTTCCAGAGGAGAGTATTAATAGGGAAACCTAAACTAGTCAAGGGAATCAGGAAAGATTTGCTGAGGAAGCAACGTTAAGCTAAACCCAGAAGGACAAGCACAAGTTAGCTGACGGAGCAAAGGAATATCTTTTTTCTGGCATCAGTGAGTTGTGAAATCAACTGAGTGAGTGTTGATCAGCATTTCTTTCTCTCTCATTTTAAAAACCAATAAAATAGAATAAAAGATTGCATTGTAGGTAGAAAAGGTAAATACTGTTTTTGAGACTTTGGTTCAGTTTCATATGAAACAGCTAAGACTTAACTGGCACTTAAAATGTGTGAAGCACTGTTCTAAGGAGCTTATATATATTAACTCGTTTAAACCTCATAAAATTCTCTATGGGGTAGGTACTACATTTATCCTCATTTTAAAGATGAGGGAAATTAGGCCCAAAAAGGTTATGTAAACTACCCATGGTCACAAGCTAGTAAACGTCAAAACTGGGATTTGAATCTAGAGGGTGTGATTTCAATGTCTGTTCACTTTTATAAAAAAAATGAGATAATTCACCTACCATAAAACTTAACCCTTTTGAAAACTTGAAATGTAATTAACATAATATAAAATTCATCATTTTGAAGCAAGCATTTAAAACCAATTCAGTGGTTTTTAGTATATTCACAAGGTTGTACAACCAACAACACTACCTATTTTCAGGACATTTTCATCACTCCGTACCTCCCCGCAACCTCACTAGCCTTTGGCAAGAACTAATCTATTTTTTGTCTCTATGGATTTGCCCATTCTTAACATTTCATATAAATGGAATCATATAATATGTGGTCTTTTGTGTCTGGCTCCTTTCACTTAGTATAATGTTTTCAGGGTTCATCCAAGTTGTGGCAGGTACCATGACTTTGCTCCTTTTCTACATCAGAACAATATTCCATTGTACAGATGTGCAATCATTTGTTTATGCGTTTAACGCTGATGCACACTTGGGTTGTTTTCATCTTTGGGCTATTACGGACAATGCTGCTATGAACATTTGTGTACAAGTTTTTGTGTGGACATATGGTTTCATTTCTTTTGTGTATATACCTAGGTATGGGATTGCTGGGTCATATGGTAACTTCATGTTTAATCCTTTGAGAAACTGCCAAGCTGTTTTGAAAAATGGCTGTACCATTTTGCATTCCCAATAGTAGACTCTGAGGGTCCTGATTTCTCCAGATCCTCACCAACACTTGCATTATTAGGCTTTTTGATTCTAGCCAGCCTAGTAGGTGTGAAATGGTGTCTCACTGTGGTTCTGACTTGCATTTCCTTAATAATGTTCAGCATCTTTCCACGTGCATATATGTCATTTGTATATCTTCAAAACTATCTTTCAAATATGAAGGATAAGTGATTTCCCACATAAACAAAAACTGAGAAAATGTGTTGCTGGTAGGCCTGCCTTACTAAGGAATACCAATGGAATTTCTTCAGGCTGAAAACAAGTGATTCCAGACACTAATTCAAACCTACACACAAAAAAAACAAAGAGCACCAGTAAAGGTAATTATAAAAGACAGCAGAAATGCATATTTTTTTCTCCTTTCTTCTCTTAACTGACTTAAAAAAAAAATGTAAAAATATGCATATAATGTACTGTTGGGGTATAACATATATAAATGTGTCATATATTTGTAGCTTGCCAAAGCACAAAGGAGGTGGGTGGGAACAAAGTTGTGCTGGGCTCAGAAAATTACTACAGATGGTAAAGTAATAATTATAACAATTCACTGTTGAGTTTATAACATTAATAGATATATATATAACACCATCAAAAGAGAGAAAGGGGAACAGAGCTATGCAAGAGTAATATTTCCATATACAACTGGGATTAAACCTAGTATAAATCTGAAGTTGATTCAGATAAGGTAAAGTGTATATGCTAAACCCTAGAGCAGCTACTAAGTAAAAAAAAAAAACAGTGAAAAACTCTTTAAAGAAATTAAAACACTACATTAGAAAATATTTGCTTAATGTAAAACAAGGAGGTAAAGGAAAAATAGAGGAACAAATAACATGAGACACACAGAAAACAAAAAGTAAAATGGTAGGTAAAAATTTGGCTGTATCAGTAATAAACATAAACGAATTAAATAATCCAATCAAAAGGGAGAGATGGTCAGACTGGATAAAAAAATGTGATCCAACTATATGCTGTCTATAAGAGCCATACTTTAGATTCACAGATACAAATAGATTGAAAATAAATGGATGGAAAAGGTTATCTCATGCAAGCAGCAACCACAAGAAAGCTAGAGTAGCTACACTGATATCAGACAAAACAGACTTTAAAACAAAACATATTACTAGAGATAAAGATGGACATTTTATAACAAAAAGATTGACTGATCGGGAAGATAGAACAATCATAAACATATACGCATCTAATAACAAAGCACCAAAATACATAAAGCAAAAACTGACATAAATGATGGGAAAATATACTTTTCAACAATAATGGTTGCAGACTTTAATATCTCACTTTCGATAATGTAAAGAATAACTAGAAAGATCAATGAGGAAACAGAAGACTTAGACAACACTATAAACCAAGTAAACATAACAGATATCTATAGAACACTCCTACCAACAACAGAATATATATTCTTCTCAACATTCTCCAGAACAGACCATATGCTAGGCCATAAAACAAACCTCAGTAAATTTAAAAGGACAGAAATAATACAAAGTCTGTTTTCTGACCACAATGGAATGAAATTAGAAATCAAGAGTAAGAAAAAATTTGAGAAACTCACGCATATGTGGAAATTAAATAATACGCTTCTAAATAACCAATGGATCAAAGAAGGAATCAAAAGGGAAATCAGAAAATACTCTGAGATGAATGACAGTGAGGACATAACATACCAAAACTTACAGGATCTGGCTGAAGCAGTGCGTAGAGTATAATTTACAGCTGTAAATGCCTATAGTAAGAAGATCACAAGTCAATAACCAAAACTTTGCACCCTAAGACACAAGAAAAAGAAGGGAAAACTAAACCTAAAGCAAGAATGAAGATAATTAAGATTCAAATAGTAATCAATGAAATAGAGAATAGAGATACATAAATGAAACCAAAAGCGAGTTCTTTGAAGCAACAAAATTGACAGTTTTTCCCTCCCCTTCTAGGCAACTCTTTTGGACAGGATGTAAGATGTAAGAGAAGAAAGCAGTAGCATGTATGAGTTTTCTCTCTCTTCCCCACTCCTGAAGGGAAACACTCATTCTTTTGCTTTAGTAAATTTTGGGAGTGTAAGCTGCCCAACCCCCCACTTATTCTGTGTTCTGCCATCAAAGCTAGTCAGCCTGTCTCCTGCCCTTTAGATTTGCAGGTGAGAGTCATACACCAATCCATGATGTCTCCCAAATTGCAGAGGGAAAATTCACAAAACTTTAGCTAGATTGGCCTAGAAAGTAAAACAGAAGGCTCAAATTACTAGACTCAGAAATGAAAAAGGGGACATTACTACTGACTCTACAGAAATAAAAAGGATTATAAAGGAATTCTATGAACAACTGTACACCAACAAACTAGATAACTGAGATGAAATGGAAAAATTCCTAGAAAGACATTGTTATGAACTGAATTATGTCCCCCCAAAAGATATGCTGAAGTCCAACTTTACCTGTGAATGTGACCTTGTTTGGGAAGTACAGCAGTTCTTTGGAGATAGTATCAGTTTAAGTTAATGAATTCACATGAAGTAGGGTGGGTCCTAATCCTACGTAACTGTGGTTATATAGGATTATGAAATAAACCGAAAAAACCCATTGCCATTGAGTTGATTCCAACTCATAGTGACCCTATAGGACAGAGTAGAACTGTAGGGTTTCCAAGGAGTAGCTAGTGGATTTCAGCTGCCGACCTCTTGGTTAGCGGGTAAACGCTTAACCACTGGGTCACCAAGGCTCCTTCTTAAAAAAGAGGAGAACAAATAAGGAGGCAGGTCAAACAAAGGGGAAGACAACATCTGCAAGCCAACAAACAACAAGAAATACATGGAGTTACTAGAAACTGAAAGAAGGAAGGATCTTCCCCTAGAACAGACAAAGAGAGAGTATGGTCCTGTCAACACTATGCAGTTGGACTTCTAGCTTCCAGAGCTATGAGCAAATAAATTTCTGCTCTTTAAAGTTACCCACTTTGTGATATTTTGTTATGGCAACCTTAGGAAACTAAGACAGACACAAACTACTGAAACTGACTCAAGAGAAGTATACAATACGTCATGGATTGAATTGTGTCTCCCCCCACCGCCTGTCAAATATGTGTCAACTTGGCTAGGTCATGATTCCCAGTATTGTGTGGGTCTCCACCATTTTGTGATCTGATGTAATTAACCTATGTGTTGTAAATCCTAACCTCTATGCTAATGAGGCAGGATTAGAGGCAGTTATGTTAATGAGGCAGGACACAATCTACAGGATTAGGTTGCATCTTCAGTCAATCTTTTTTGAGATATAAAAGAGAGAAGCAAATAGAGAGGACAGGGACTTCCTACCACCAAGAAAGAAAGCCAGGTGAGGAGTGCGTCTTTGGACCCAGGGTCCATGCGCTGAAAAACTCCTATACCCAGGGGAGGATTGATGAAAAGAACATTCCCCCAGAGTTGAGAGAGAGAGAAAGCCTTCCCCCGGAGCTGGTGCCCTGATTCAGACTTCTAGCCTCCTAGACTGTGAGAGAAAAAATTTCTGTTTGTTAAAGTCATTCACGTGCAACTATCTCTATTTGCAGATGATATGACATTGTATGTAGAAAGTCCTGAGGGATCCATTAAAAAACTATTAGATAAAATAACAAACTGAAAATAACAAGTGTTGACAAGGATGTGGAGTGTTTAGGAGTGATGGCTAAGGAGTATGGAGTTTCTTTTTGAGCTGATAAAAATGTTCCAAAATGGATTGTATGGATGGTTGCAAAACTCTGTGAATATATTAAAAAGCATTGAACTATATACTTTAAATGGGTGAAGAGTATGATTTATGAATTATATTTTAATAAAACTATTATAATAAAAGAGGACACCTAGCTCAACTGGCGTAACATTTCTAAGGAAAATGTTCTATGTCCTACTTTGGCCATTACCATCTTAAAAGCTTGTAAGCAGCCATCTAAAATACTTCCACCCCATCCAGAGCGAGAGAGAATGAAGAAAACCAAAGACACAAGGGAAAGATTAGCCCAAAGAGCTAATAGACCACAACTACCAAGCCTCCACCAGACTGAGTGCAGCACAACTAGATGGTACCCAGCTACTATCACTAACTGCTCTGACAAGGATCACAATAGAGGGTCCCAGACAGAGCTGGAGAAAAATGTAGAACAAAATTCTAACTCACAAAAAAAGACCAGACTTACTGGCCTGACAGACTTAATGGGTGAAAGAAAAATGGCAGGAGGGGACAGGAAAGCTGGTAAGGGGGAATACAAGGTTGAGAACGGGAGAATGTTGACACGTCAGGGTGTGGCAACCAACGTTACAGAACAGTATGTGTATTAATTATTTAATGAGAAACTAATTTGCTCTCTAAACCTTCATATAACGCACAATAAAATAATAAGAAATAGTGACGGAACAACTGGATAGTCACATGCAAAAGAATGAAATTAGACCTACCTCCTACCATACGGGAAATTAACTCCAATACAATCTATGTATAAAAGATGGATCAAAGATTTAAATTTACAAGCTAAAACGATTAAATTCTAAGTATAAAAGAAAACATAGGAGTAAATCTTCATGATCTCGGATTTGGCAACAGATTCTTAAATGACACCAAAAGAATGAGCAACGAAAAAGAAAACAGATAAATTGGTCTTCATCAAAATTAAGAATCTTTTGTGCTTCAAAGGAAACCACCAAGAAAATGAAAAGACAACCCATAGAATGAGTGAAAATATTTGCAAACATGTATCTGACAAGGGTCTATTATCTAGTATGTCTATAAAGAACTCTTGCAACTCCATAATAAAAAGAAAATAACCCAATTAAAAAATGGGCAAGGGATCTGAATAGACATTTCTCCAAGGAATATATATGGTGGCCAATAAGCACATGAAGAGATATCTGACATTAATAATCATCAGAGAAATGTCAAAGTCACAATGAGATACCACTTCACACAATTAGAATGGCTAGAATCAAGAAGTCTGATAATAACAAGTATTATGGATGAAATCACAAGGGCATGGAGTTATCAGAACCCTCTTACACTGCTCGTTGAAATGTAAAATGGTGCAGACACTTGGCAAAATGTTCTGGCAGTTTCTCAAAGGATTAAATATAGAGTTACCACACGACCCAGCAATTCCACTCCTTGGTATATACCCAAGAGAAGTAAAAACACATGTCCGTACAGAAAGTTGCAAATAAGTGTTTATAGCCAAAAACCTTTTGGAAGAAAAAAAAAAAAAGATATTTATAATAGCCAAAAAGTAAAAACAACCCAATGTCCATCAACAGATGAATACATAAACATTATTCCAAGTAAAAGAAGCCAGTCACAAAACACCACATATTATATGATGCCACTTAAATGAATTATCCAGAAAAAGGGACATATATACAATAAAAAAAAACAAAAAAACAATAATGACCATAAATCAACAAAATTTGTGACTGATTGGATGCGAGAGGTGGGGAGAAGGAGCTGGCAAGGATGACTCCTAGGTTTCTGGGCGGACGAATCATGCTCTCCCATTTACCACGAGAACAACTTTGTTAAGCTACAAGTTGCAGATTTATAAAAATTAATTTCCATGTCTACAGTTAAAAAAATTTATCAGATATTTAGTAACATCTGGCCCATGTTGCTGCTGTGTTTTCTCAGAAAAAGGAAAAATGCATTAAACTTCACCAGTGCCATGACTTCATTAGTGATCCTCACGCCCCACAGTGCCTGCATTTCTTACGGGTGCCTTAAAAAAAAATGGCATTAATCTCAAAACGGCTAAAGGCTCTGAGTCATTAAAACAAGACAGCAGGACCATTCCACCCTGTCCATTACTTATTCAGGGACAAAGGGGAAGACAGTTATAACAGCACTAGAAGGAATCGAAGGTTTTAATTTTTTTTTTTGCTTTTCAAAAGTATGAATTTTGTAACTTTGCTCACTGAAAGGATTAGAAGCAATGACAACCCAGTGGCCATGAATATAGTGCCTAGACTGTGGTTTCTAAGCACTACTCTCCATCAAGAGGAACCAGTGTACCATGAAAGATTGGCTGATCCCCAGGTCTGGGATAGGGCATGTGCTCACCGGCCTGCTACATCTTATCATACCAGAAAGCAAGGAAGTTATCAAAGAACTAAGTCTTGTCAAAACAACTCAAGAGAGGCAGGGCCAAGACAGCAGATTAGTCAGATGCTTCCGGTGGTCCCTCTTACAACAAAGACCTGAAAAAACAAGTGACTTGATTATATATATGACAAGCTAGGAAACCTGAATATCAAAGACAAAGTTAGGAAATCGGACAAAGTGACAGGGGGAGGGAGAGACAGAGCAGGAGCAGTGAGGAGTTGCTGGACCTGACTCCGCGGGAGCACCTCAGCCCCAAACCCCAGGTGCGACCACAGCAGGGCTGGTGGTAGCATATGCGATGCAGCTGCTTCAGCGAAAGAAGGCAAGCGAAGTGGTGCAGTCCTGATGCCCTGGCATGACTGCAGCGGACCTGGTGGTGGCATTCGAGACGTGGCAGCTTCAGTGAAAGAAGGCAAGTGAGATGGCGCAGCTCTGATTCCCTGGCAAGACTGCAGTAGGGCCGAGCCAGCACACAGAATCTATGCATGCCTCGAGAATCTGAGATAAAACAGTGCTCCGGCACATGATAAGTGATTTTATCTAATTTACAGTGCAGATCTAATAGCTCCTCCTTTTGAAAGAATTCACTCCCATTTATCTGATCACTCCTCCCTCTGCCCCAGCCAGCTTCACTAATAGTTGATTTCTATGGGCCTGAGATAGGTCCTGCTGTGCTCCATGAGCCATTCTCCTGGACTTGGAGAAGGAAAAAATTAACAAACGGGGAAAATAATCTGCCAGCTCCCTTAATCTAGAAACGTAGAGCAGAAGTGGTTCCTGTCTAGGCACAAGCGGCCCCCAACCATTGAAAGGTTTTCATCCCTGCATGGACCCAGGTAGCCCCAGTACAGAAGATAGAATCTAGCTGTCATATTGCAAGGGTGAATGTCCTTTAGGTCTGAGTATATCTGTTTCAGCTATGCGGTAGGAAGGCGAGTTTTTAACGTTTGACACCACTCTCCCTATTAAACAGGGTCCTCACCTACCCACAGCAGGGGCCTGAGGACTGGTGGCTCCACCCACATCACCTAGACACCCACAACAGGGGTCCAAGGAGAAGTGGTGCCTCCCATTCCTATAGTTAAAAGCACCGGATGCCTATGGTACGGCTGCAGAGCCCATCAACCAGCGCACTGTAGAAAACAGAGATGCACCTTCCTCACAGACACTCAGGGGAAGGTTGTCAGCCCCCTGTCTTCCTCAGAGTGTGACCCCCTGCTACAACCAGAAACCTATGCATACACCAATCACCACTGCTCCTCTAAGATCGCAGGTGAGAGCCTGTACCACACACTAGGTGACCAACTACATGGACAACTGACCTGAATCTATACAAGAATAGTGAATGGACTCCTAGGCTTATATACCTGGTAACAGCTCTAGCCATCTGGTAACAGAGCATTAGTGCTTCAAAGGCTCCAGTAATCAAGTTAGCTCACTCTAGTAGCCTATGTGGGTATATCAAAACAAAATAAAGCAAGAACCTAGGACACGGTGAGCAAATATAAAATAAATTAATACAATAACTTATAGAAGGCTTGGAGACAAGAGTCGATAACAAATCACATAAAGACGCAGACCAGGATCGAGTCAACAAACTCCCAAAACAAAGAATCAAAAAATCTCCCAGATGAAGATATACTCCTGGAATTACCAGATGTACAATACAAAAGATTAATATACAGAACTCTTCAAAACATCAGGAATGAGATCAGGCAAAATGTAGAACAAGCCAAGGAACACATAGGCGAAGCAGTTGGGGAAATTAAAGAAGGTTATGCAAGAACATAATGAAAAATTTAATAAGCTGCAAGAATCCATAGAGAGACAGCAATCAGAAATTCAGAAGATTAACAATAAAATTTCAGAATTACACAACTCAGTAGAAAGTAAGTGGAGCAGAATTGAGGAAATGGAACTCAGAATTAGCAAGCTTGAAGATAAAACACTTGGCAACAATGGATTTGAAGAAAAATCAGATAAAAGGATTTTAAAAAATGAAGAAACTCTAAGAATCATGTGGGATTCTATTACGAATAAGCTACGAGTGACTGGAGAACCAGAACAGGACAGGACAACATAAAACACAGAGAAAATTATTGAAGATTTGTTGGCAGAAAACATCCCTGATATCGTGAAAGATAAGTTAGCTATCCAAGATACTTATCCAACCCCATACAAGGTTGATCCCAAAATAAAGTCACCAAGACATATTATAACCAAACTAGCCAAAACCAAAGATAAAGAGAAAATTTAAAGAGCAGCCAGGGATAAACAAAAAGTCATCCACAAAGGAGAGTCAATAAGAATAAGCTTGGACTACTCAGCAGAAACCATGCAGGCAAGAAGGCAATGGTATGACATATATAAGGTACTGAAGGAAAAGAACTGCCAGCCAAGAATCATATATCCAGCAAAACTCTCTCTCAGATATGAAGGCAAAATTAGGACATTTCCAGATAAAAAGAAGTTTAGGGAACTTGCAAAAACCAAACCAAAACTACAAGAAATACTAAAGGGAATTCTCTGGTTAGAAAATCAATAATATCAGATATCAACCCAACACTAGAACACAGGACAGAGCAACTAGATATCAACCCAGATAGGGAAATCACAAAAATAAATAAAGATTTTAAAAAACGCTCAAACCAAGGAAATGGCGATGTTATTATGTAAAAGATGACAACATTAAATCTATTAATAAAGAAGGAGTAAATAAAGTAGGCATAGATCTTTCATCTGGAGAGAAAACAAAGGCAATATAGGGAGATAAAAATTAGGTTTAAACTTGGAAAAATAGGGGTACATAATAAAGTAACCACAAAGGAGACTAACAATCCTACACATCAAAATAAAATACAAGAAAAACATAAAGACTCAGCAAAAACAAAATTAACAACAATGAAAAAGAGGAACATACAATTTACAAAGAAAAACTACTCAGCACAAAAAATTAAAGGGAAAAAATAAACTGTCAACAACACACAAAAAGAGACGTCAAAATGACAGCACTAAACGCATACCTAACCATAATCATGCTGAATGCAATTGGACTAAATGCACCAATACAGAGACAAGCAGTTGCAGAATGGATAAAAAAAAAAAACACCATCTGTCTATATGCTGCCTACAAGAGACAGACACACAGACTTAAAGATACAAGCAAACTAAAACTCAGAGGATGGAAAAAAATATGTCAAGCAAACAACAATCAAAAAAGAGTAGGAATGAGAAACAAACTGCCAACTTCATATGGAAGGGCAAGAGGCTCCGGAAAAGTAAAGCATTACTGAAGAAGAAGAACAAAGTGGGAGGCCTCGTTCTACCTAATTTTAGAACCTATTATACTGCCACAATAGTCAAATAGCCTGGTACTGGTACAACAACAGATACATAGACCAATGGAACAGAATTGAGAATCTAGACATAAATCCATCCCCATAAGAGCAGCTGACATTTGACAAAGGCCCCAAAACATTTAAACGGGAAAAACACAGTCGTTTTAACAAACGGTGCTGGCATAACTGGATATCTATCTGCAAAAAATGAAACAATACCCATACCTCACACCATGCACAAAAATGAGCTCAAAATGGATCAAAGACCTAAATATAAAATCTAAAATGATGAAGATCATGAAGAAAAAATAGGGACAACGTTAGGAGCCCTAATACATGGCATAAACACTATATAAAACATTATTAACAACGCAGAAGAAAAACTAGATAACTGGGAGCTCCTAAAAATCAAACACCTATGCCCATCCAAAGGATTCACCAAAAGAGTAAAAAGATTACCTACAGACTGGGAAAAAGTTTTTAGCTATGACATTTCTGATCAGCTCCTGATCTCTAAAATCTACATGATGCTGCAAATACTTAACTACAAAAAGACAAATAACCCAACTAAAAAATGGGCAAAAGATATGAAGACACTTCACTAAAGAAGACATTCAGGCTGCTAACAGATACATGAGGAAATGCTCATGATCATTAGCCATTAGAGAAATGCAAATCAAAACTACAATGACATTCCATCTCATCCCAACAAGGCTGGCATTAATTCCGAAAACAGAAAATAATAAATGTTAGAGAGGTAGAGAGACTGGAACACCTCTACAGTGCTGGTGGGAATGTAAAATGGTACAACCATTTTGGAAATTGATTTGGCGCTTCCTTAAAAAGCCAGAAATGGAACTACCATATGACCCAGCAATTCCACTTCTTGGAATATATCCTAGAGAAATAAGAGCCTTGACATGAACAGATATATGCACACCCATGTTCAATGCAGCACTGTTCATAATAGCAAAAAGATGGAAACTACCTAAGTGCCCATCAACAGATGAATGGATAAATAACTTATGGTATGTTCACACAACGGAATACGACGCAACGATTAAGAACAACGATGAATCTGTGAAACATTTCATAACATGGAGGAAACTGGAAGACATTATGCTGAATGAAATTAGTTGCAAAAGGACAAATATTGTATGAGACCACTATTATAAGGACTCTAGATAAAATTTAAACACAGAGGAAAATATTCTTTGATGGTCACTCAGGTGGAGAGGGAGGGAGAGGGATAGTAGACGAAAAATTATTTTAGGTGAAGGGAAGGGCAACACACAACACAGGGGAAGTCAGTACAACTGGACTAAAGCCAATGCAATGTTTCCTGAATACAACCAAATGCTTTGAAGGCCAGAGTAGCAGGGACGGGGACCTGGGGACCATGGTCTCAGGGGACATCTAGGTCAACTGGCATAACAAAATGTATTAAGAAAATGTTCTGCATCCCACTTTGGTGAGAGGCATCTGGGGTCTTAAATGCTAGCAAGCGGCCATCTAAGATGCATCAATTGGTCTCAACCTACCTGGAGCAAAGGAGAATGAAGAACACCAAAGACATATGGTAAAGATGAGCTTAAGAGACAGAAAGGGCCATATAAACCAGAGGCTCCATCAGTCTGAGACTGGAAGAACTAGATGGTGCCTGGCTACCACTGATCACTGCCCTGACAGGGAGCACAACAGAGAATCCCTGCCAGGGCAGGAGAACAGTGGGATGCAGATCTCAAATTCTCGTAAAAAGACAAGGCTTAATAGTGTGACTGAGACTGGAGGGACCCTGACAGTCATGGTCTCCCGACCCTCTGTTAGCCCAAAATTGGAACCATTCCCATAGCCAACTCTACAGGCAGGGACTGGACTGGATTTTAAGACAGACAATGATACTGGTGATAAGTGAGCTTCTTGGCTCAAGTGGACACTTGAGTCTATGTGGGCAACTCCTGTCTGGTGGCATGACGAGAAGGAAGGGGGGACAGGAGCTGGTTGAATGGACATAGGGACTACAGGGTGGAAAGGAGGAATGTACTGTCTCATTAGGAGGAGAGCAGCTGGAAGTTCATAGTAAGGTGTGTATAACTTTTTGTATGAGAGACTGACTTGATTTGTAGAAAGCACGATAACTTAAAAAAAAAAAATCTCAGGAGCCAATAAAGAAAAAGACTCCCATTCGATAAAATGGGGCATCAAAAAGAATAATGAATGTAGCTGTCTAAAGCATATGAAAAGCTGAGTTCATAATACTATAAAAGAAAGAAAGAACATACTTCCCATCAAAAACAAACACATACACACAAAACCATCAGACATGACTAGAAGTACCTTGGCCATAAACTCCTTATTCAAAAACGTGGCAATTAAAAGGAAAGAATTCATAATTCAAACTATAACTCAGGGTTACTAAATAGACCTGGTTTATAATGAAAAATTCTTCACAGAATTCCAGGTAATGAAAGTGGAAAGAATAATAGAAAACTGTCATTGTGCAACCCCTAAAGAATTAATTTACTTGAGCAATAATTAATGGATGAAACAATCACATAAAAGGTTGAAAGGGTACTTTGAAATGCAAGTAACCATCCAAACCTATTAATTGCTAAAGTGGGAAAAGTAGATATTGCATGTACTAGGCATCACCTATAAAGTTATTCTGCAAACAAACAAACAAAATCTGAATCTAATCGAGCATCTAGAGCTAACTTCTATTTACAAGAAGTACACGGAATTGTAGAACAAAAAAACACACAAGGAAATCCACAATTTGGGACATTTTATATATAGTCAGAAACCCTGGTGGCGTAGTAGCTAAGAGCTACGACTGCTAACCAACATGTCGGCAGTTTGGAACCCAGCAGCCACTCCTTGGAAACCCTACGGAGCAGTTCTACTGTGTCCTATAGGGTCACTATGAGTCAGAATCGACTCAATAGCAACAGGTTTGGTTTGGTATATGTGAGTTGGAATCAACTCAATGGCAACGGGCTATATGACAACTGACCTGGTTCAGTAATAAATCAGTGTCATAAAAAAGGCCGGAGGAGGTGTGCAGGTACTGCTCAGATTAAAAGACCTGGCCTAACCTGATTTAAAAAAACCAACTTTAAAAAGACGATAAAGGGGATATTTGATCATGAACTGCGTAGCAGAAGATATCAGGAAGTTATTATTAATTTTGTTACTGATATTGTACATACAAAGACAATGTCCAAACTTTTCAGAGACTCATACTGGAATATACAGGGGTGAAATGGCTTGACGTCTGCGATCTGAGGGACAGAATAGGACAAAAGCAATGAAGTAAACGTGGCCACATCTTAATATTTGCTGAATTCAAGTTATAGGTACATGGGGGTTCATTGTATTATATGCATTGTATTATACTACTATTTTTGTATATATTGGTAAATTTTCATGATAAAACATTAAAAAAGAATAATATCCCCAAGATGGTGAAGTCCATCTTGTCTTCAAAAAATTGTTATCACTTATAGAAAATAACTTTCAACCTCAAAGCAGGGCATACTAATGGGTTGTCATGGTACTATCCTCTAATTCCTAAACGTATCCAGAAAACCAAACCAATTACCATGGAGTGGATTGCAACTCATGGCAACTCCACGCGTTTCAGAGTAGTACTGCACGTCACAGAGTTTTCAATAGATATGACCTTTTGGAAGGAGATCACCAGGCCTTTCCTCCGAGATACCTCTGGGTGAATTCGATCCACCAACCTCAGTTAGTAGCGCTTAACCGTTTGTGCCACTCAGGGATACCTCCAAAAGGTAGAAAACTGCCCAAATTCCTTCGCTAAGGAGAAGAATCGTACATTTTTCCTTAATGTTTTCCTTTGGGTTAAGGGAAAATTAAGAAAGTAGATGACTCTTACAAATTCTCTGCCGTAAAACAATGGCTATGAGATATTTAGCTATATCCAACCCCTGCCCTTCTCTCTCCCTCAGCCAATGGTTTTGTCTTGAAATTCAGAGACATGGAAACCATCATTTCTGAATTTCCTCAACTTCCTGCCTCCGTGTACAGGATGACATGCATTCTGCCTCCCACTCTTTTCTTCCTGAGTTAATGCAGAGGGTATGCCCCCTCCCTTTCAAGCTAATTCCTTTGTCTATTCTCTGGATCCTGCCTATCTTGATTCTAAGGGTCAAAGCTGTATTAATGATATCCTTTCTGCCCTATATCTTCCTTTCCCATTCAAGACGCTCAGGGTCAACGATGACCTCTGTATTTTTAAATCCTTATACGTCTTTGGCCCCCTCGAAAAGTTAAGGCAGTATCATTAATTTCCATGGTAAATATAACACCTCTACTACTGATTCTCAAATTTGATTCCATCTTCAAATGCCTGAAGGACCACAAGAGGATAAAAATACTTCGACTTTGACTGCTCTGATTTTATTTGTTTGGTAAGAGGGGGTTCTGTAAACGATTTCATTTAAAAACAGTGGTTCCACTGCTTTACCAGAAAATTCTACTCCTTTAAAAACCAGGAATCTATTCATCATCAGTTTCATTTACAATTTTAAAGATTATTTATAATAGTCTTTTTTTATATTAGCATGGCCTTTCTTTATTAGAAATAAATCTCATAATGTCAGGGATTTTGTTCTACTCACTACTGGATCTCAGGGGCCCAAATATTTATCGAATGAATAAATGCAGCCGGTATGGAAAATCCACAGGTGGCTGAACAAAATTCAGAGAACTAACAAATTCGTTTTGCTTCAGGGCAAAATGTCAGCATTTTCTTAAATCATAATCTTAATATTCAATTA